>NW_024609811.1:352500-550000 GCF_018296145.1 Oncorhynchus tshawytscha
AGGGCCCTGTGGCAGAGTCAGATGGCTGTGTGTGTGCTGGTGTGAGGCTGTGGCAGCAGCTGGGCAGAGGAAGGCTGGTGGGGGGGCCAGCGGTCTTTGAGCTGAAGGACTAGACACTGCACAGCTAATATACAGTTGAAGTCAGAAGTTTACATACACCTTAGCCAAATACATTTAAACTCAGTTGTTCACAATTCATGATATTTAATCCTAGTAAAAATTCCCTGTCTTAGGTCAGTTAGGATCACCATACTATTTTAAGAATGTGAAATGTCAGAATAATAATAGAGAGAATGATTTATTTCAGCTTTTATTTCTTTCATCACATTCCCAGTGGGTCAGAAGTTTACATACACTCAATTAGTGTTTGGTAGCATTGCCTTTAAATTGTTTAACTTGGGTCAAACGTTTTGGGCAGCCTTCCACAAGCTTCCCACAATAAGTTGGGTGAATGTTGGCCCATTCCTGTAGGCCTCCTTGCTCGCACAAACCTTTTCAGGTCTGCCCACTCATTTTCTATAGGATTGAGGTCAAGGATTTGTGATGGCCACTCCAATACCTTGACTTTGTTGTCCTTAAGCCATTTTGCCACAACTTTAGAAGTATGCTTGGGGTCATTGTCCATTTGCAACCAAGCTTTAACATCCCGACTGATGTCTTGAGATGTTGCTTCAATATATCCACATAATTTTCCTCCTCGTGATACCATCTAGTTTGTGAAGTGCACTTGTCCCTCCTGCAGCAAAGCACCCCAACAACATGATGCTGCTACCCCCGTGCTTCACGGTTGGGATGGTGTTCTTCGGCTTGCAAGCCTCCACCTTTTTCCTCCAAATATAACGATGGTCATTATGGCGAACAGTTAAATTTTTGTTTCACCAGACCAGAGGACATTTCTCCAAAAAGTACGATCTTTGTCCCCATGTGCAGTTGCAAACCGTCGTCTGGCTTTTTTATGGCGGAGCAGTGGCTTCTTCCTTGTTGAACGGCCTTTCAGGTTGTCGATTTAGGACTTGTTTTACTGTGGATATAGATACTTTTGTACCTGTTTCCTCCAGCATCTTCACAAGGTCCTTTGCTGTTGTTCTGTGATTGATTTGCACTTTTCGCACCAAAGTACTTTTATCTCTAGGAGACAGAACGCATCTCCTTCCTGAGCGGTATGACGGCTGTGTGGTCCCATGGTGTTTATACTTGCATACTATTGTTTGTACAGATGAGCATGGTACCTTCAGGCATTTGGAAATTGCTCCAAGGATGAACCAGACTTGTGGAGGTCTTTTCTGAGGTCTTGGCTGATTTCTTTTGATTTTCCCATGATCTCAGTGCCTCTTTGCTTGACTTTGAAGGTAGGCCTTGAAATACATCCACAGGTACACCTCCAATTGATTCAAAGGATCTCATTTAGCCTATCAGAAGCTTCTAAAGCCATGACATGATTTTCTGGAATTTTCCAAGCTGTTTGAAGGCACAGTCAACTTAGTATATGTAAACTTCTGACCCACTGGAATTGTGATACCGTGAATTATAAGTGAAATAATCTGTATGTAAACAATTGTTGGGAAAATGACTTGTGTCATGCACAAAGTAGATGTCCTAACAGACTTGCCAAAACTAGAGTTTGTTAACAAGAAATTTGTGGAGTGGTTGAAAAACGAGTTTTAATAACTCCAACCTAAGTGTATGTAAACTTCAGACTTCAACTGTATATAGGTGGAGGAACACTATAGGAACGTTATAGTACCGTTATAGTAATGCTCAGTGCTGATGTAATGTTGGTAAAAAATAAAAAAGAATATCAATCAATGGTACATCCGTCCATCCGTTCCAAATGACTATGCACAACGTAGGTATGAGCGTGTGTGTGTGTGGCATTTACATGTGAAGCCCATGTAAACAGTGATTGTACACAAGTCTATTCCTCTGTAATAGTGTGTGTGTGTGTGTGTAAATGCCTTAAAAAATTGCATATGTATGCCATGAGTGTGTGAGGGAGGTGGGGGTCATTCAAGTTTAACCCACGCTACCTGGCCTATACAGTCTGTGTGTGTATGTGTGCGTGCCCGATTACAGTCTGTCGCTGCGGAAACTGTCCTCCACCGAGGGGTCAGAGAGCACCATGTCGGGGTCACTGAGCATGTTCAGACCATCCAGGCTCAAGGGCTCGATGCGCAGCTCATCCTCCAGTGGGAAGCTCACCTCCGAGTCGAAACAGTCAGCCATGTTGCCGGCCGACATGGCACTGCTGATGTCCTTGGAATGACTGGGGTTGGAGTCATCTATGGAGGGATGGGGGGGCGACAGGGAGAAAAAGGGGGAACGGACAGGAGAGAGAGGATAAAGAGAGGAGGAAGAGAAAGTGGGGGAGAGAAGGAGAGACGGATGAAGTTAGTGACTCAAGTCATTGAAACTTCCACTCCTCACAGCCACACACGCACTCCCTGGTCTACCAGTCAGTATGATGCTGGACACACCTCCACCTACCGTACCAGTCGGTATGATGCTGGGCACCCCTCCACCTACCAGTCAGTATGATATTGGGCACCCCTCTACCTACCGTACCAGTCGGTATGATGCTGGACACACCTCCACCTACCGTACCAGTCGGTATGATGCTGGGCACCCCTCCACCTACCAGTCAGTATGATATTGGGCACCCCTCTACCTACCGTACCAGTCGGTATGATGCTGGGCACCCCTCCACCTACCAGTCAGTATGATATTGGGCACCCCTCCACCTACCGTACCAGTCGGTATGATATTGGGCACCCCTCCACCTACCGTACCAGTCG
Source organism: Oncorhynchus tshawytscha (assembly GCF_018296145.1). Taxonomy (NCBI): domain Eukaryota; kingdom Metazoa; phylum Chordata; class Actinopteri; order Salmoniformes; family Salmonidae; genus Oncorhynchus; species Oncorhynchus tshawytscha. Next base: position 355,293 of record NW_024609811.1, read on the forward strand.
GTATGATGCTGGACACCCCTGCACCTACCAGTCAGTATGATATTGGGCACCCCTCCACCTACCAGTCAGTATGATATTGGGCACCCCTCCACCTACCAGTCAGTATGATATTGGGCACCCCTTCACCTACCAGTCGGTATGATATTGGGCACCCCTCCACCTACCAGTCAGTATGATATTGGGCACCCCTCCACCTACCAGTCAGTATGATATTGGGCACCCCTCCACCTACCAGTCAGTATGATATTGGGCACCCCTCCACCTACCAGTCAGTATGATATTGGGCACCCCTCCACCTACCAGTCAGTATGATATTGGGCACCCCTCCACCTACCAGTCGGTATGATGCTGGACACCCCTTCACCTACCAGTCAGTATGATATTGGGCACCCCTCCACCTACCAGTCAGTATGATATTGGGCACCCCTCCACCTACCAGTCAGTATGATATTGGGCACCCCTCCACCTACCAGTTATTATGATATTGGGCACCCCTCCACCTACCAGTTATTATGATATTGGGCACCCCTCCACCTACCAGTCAGTATGATATTGGGCACCCCTCCACCTACCAGTCAGTATGATATTGGGCACCCCTCCACCTACCAGTTATTATGATATTGGGCAACCCTCCACCTACCAGTTATTATGATATTGGGCACCCCTCCACCTACCAGTCAGTATGATATTGGCACCCCTCCACCTACCAGTCAGTATGATATTGGGCACCCCTCCACCTACCAGTCAGTATGATATTGGGCACCCCTCCACCTACCAGTCAGTATGATATTGGGCACCCCTCCACCTACCAGTCAGTATGATATTGGGCACCCCTCCACCTACCAGTCAGTATGATATTGGGCACCCCTCCACCTACCAGTTATTATGATATTGGGCACCCCTCCACCTACCAGTCAGTATGATATTGGGCACCCCTCCACCTACCAGTCAGTATGATATTGGGCACCCCTCCACCTACCAGTCAGTATGATATTGGGCACCCCTCCACTGCAGTTGTAGTTGTTGTTGGGTCTCATCTGCTGCAGCTGGTCCTGCAAGTTGCCGTGGCTCCCACCCAGGCCCATGAGAGCAGCCTGCGAGCAGTATAGGGGCGAGGAAGAGGGCGAGGACGGGTCGAAACACGAACCGCCTGCAATTTGGCTCATGGCACTCTCCAACATGCTGAACTGGTCCAACTGAAGAGGAGGCAGGAAGAGATAGAGATGGGAGAGGAGGGATGGGAGGGGAGAGAGAGAAAAGAGATGGTGGTGATGGGGGGGGCAAAGGTCAAACACAACCATTACAGATGACCAATCAATGACAAACAACCATTCCAAATGACCAACCAATGACCAAACCAAGCATACTCTTGAGCGGACTTGGTTCACTACTCCACAGCACATGATATATCATAGAACTACAAATATCTGGTTGCCACAATTACACCCCTAAAACTTCTACCCATCAATTAAGAGATTTTAAAGGGATAGTTCTCAAACAATCATTTAGTATTTTGCTCATTAGTCCACTGTTAATACAGTCCCAAAATATTGTGCTTGTCAGCAGTCAAGTTTTCAAGAAGAAGCACTTTCTGAACAGTGCAAAAACAGTGCTGATGCGATTTGTGCCATTTTTGAGTAAACTATCCCTTTAATTCACTTTGGCAGGCCTAAACCCATCACTGAACTAAAAAAAACACTTCAGATACTAACTGTGAATGAGGGAATGAAGTCCTTTCCGGAGGATCCTTCTCTAGAGACTTCTCCCCGGTGGTTTACCTGGTAGGACAGTGCCTTGGCCTGGCGACTGGAGAACTGTGGGTCCATGAACGGGTCATTGAAGAACGCCGCCATGTTGTTATGCTGTGGGAAGAAGAGGGACAGATGGGGAGAGAGAAGACATGGATTAGGAGGAGACAGATGAAGAGATGGATTAGGAGGAGACAGATGAAGAGAGAGAAGAGATGGATTATGAGGAGACAGATGAAGAGAGAGAAGAGCTGGATTAGGAGGAGACAGATGGAGAGAGAAGAGATGGATTATGAGGAGACAGATGAAGAGAGAGAAGAGCTGGATTATGAGGAGACAGATGAAGAGAGAGAAGAGCTGGATTATGAGGAGACAGATGAAGAGAGAGAAGAGCTGGATTAGGAGGAGACAGATGAAGAGAGAGAAGAGATGGATTAGGAGGAGACAGATGAAGAGAGAGAAGAGATGGATTAGGAGGAGACAGATGAAGAGAGAGAAGAGATGGATTAGGAGGAGACAGATGAAGAGAGAGAAGAGATGGATTAGGAGGAGACAGATGAAGAGAGAGAAGAGATGGATTAGGAGAGACAGATGAAGAGAGAGAAGAGATGGATTAGGAGGAGACAGATGAAGAGAGAGAAGAGATGGATTAGGAGGAGACAGATGAAGAGAGAGAAGAGATGGATTAGGAGGAGACAGATGAAGAGAGAGAAGAGATGGATTAGGAGGAGACAGATGAAGAGAGAGAAGAGATGGATTAGGAGGAGACAGATGAAGAGAGAGAAGAGATGGATTAGGAGGAGACAGATGAAGAGAGAGAAGAGATGGATTAGGAGGAGACAGATGAAGAGAGAGAAGAGATGGATTAGGAGGAGACAGATGAAGAGAGAGAAGAGATGGATTAGGAGGAGACAGATGAAGAGAGAAGAGATGGATTAGGAGGAGACAGATGAAGAGAGAGAAGAGATGGATGAGGAGGAGACAGATGAAGAGAGAGAAAGATGGATTAGGAGGAGACAAATGAAGAGAGAGAAGAGATGGATTAGGAGGAGACAAATGAAGAGAGAAGAGATGGATTAGGAGGAGACAGATGAAGAGAGAAGAGATGGATTAGGAGGAGACAGATGAAGAGAGAGAAGAGATGGATTAGGAGGAGACAGATGAAGAGAGAGAAGAGGTGGATTAGGAGACGACAGATGAAGAGAGAGAAGAGGTGGATTAGGAGAAGACAGAATGGACAGTGCTCTGAGAGTTTAGTTACCAGGTCTAAGGCAGTGATTTACCAAGTTAGTAACATTTAACTGCCTACAAATCGCTCTAATAGAGCAGCGCTACCATTTAGTGCATTTCTTTTGAACCCTACCCATAAGGCTCTGGTTAGTAGTAGTGCACTGTGTAGGGAATAGGGTTCCATTTGTGATGCAACCAAGGATGTTTTTAGTTCTTTAGAATTTGGGTCTGCTTCCTTCCTTCCACGAATTTGGTGTTTATCAACCACAGACTACAGAGTTAGACAAATAACATTTGGGTTCCAGGAAATGGTTGAGTCTAGTGGCTGTGTGTGTGTGTCTGGAGTGGTACTGAAGCAGAATAATATCCCCATCTCCTTATCAGAGCACGCCAACAGTCTCTGACATTAGACACTAGGCCAGCAACAGAAGTGTATGAGACATACAACATTGGGGCAAAGACTCAGAGATACTATCTGCATATACAAGTGTTTCCCTAAATGGATACACTGTTCAAAGGGATGATTTTTCAACTAATCTAGGCTGTAGTACATTTCTCTAGACAGTTTTTGGATATGTATTTGGCTTTAGAACATAGACATATCCAGACACACAGACAAACACTTACACCAGAGTTAAAGTCCAGAGAGATGTTCTGCAGAGGGGACACTGGCTGCTGTTGATGCTGATGATGACGTTGTTGCTGGCGTTGTTGTTGCCCCATTGAATGCTGGGACTGTTGGTGTAGCTGTTGGTAGAGAGGGTAGGGAGGGGGAGGCTCCATTGGCAAGCTGCTGGTGTCCAAGGCAACCCCCTGAAAAAAAGACAAAAAGAAAGAGGGAGGGTTAGAGGGTGGGAGGGAGGGTTAGAGGGAGAGATGGTGGGAGGGAGGGTTAGAGGGAGAGAGGGTGGGAGGGAGGGTTAGAGGGAGAGAGGGAGGGAGGGGGTTAGAGGGAGAGAGGGAGGGAGGAGGGTAGAGGGAGAGATGGTGGGAGGGAGGGTTAGAGGGAGAGGGAGATGGTGGGAGGGAGGGTTAGAGGGAGAGAGGGTGGGAGGGAGGGTTAGAGGGAGAGAGGGTGGGAGGGAGGGTTAGAGGGGAGAGGGTAGAGGGGGAGGGAGGGTTAGAGGGAGAGATGGTGGGAGGGAGGGTTAGAGAGGGAGGGAGGGAGGGTTAGAGGGAGGGAGGGAGGGTGGGAGGGAGGGTTAGAGGGAGAGATGGTGGGAGGGAGGGTTAGAGGGAGAGAGGGGAGGGAGAGGGAGGGAGGGTTAGAGGGAGGGAGGGAGGGAGGGTTAGAGAGGGAGAGAGGGTGGGAGGAGGGTTAGAGGGAGAGGTGGGGGAGGGTTAGAGGGGGAGGGGAGGGAGGGGGTTAGAGGGGGAGGGAGGGAGGGAGGGAGGGTTAGGAGGGGAGAGGGTGGGAGGGAGGGTTAGAGGGAGAGAGGGTGGGAGGGAGGGTGGGAGGGAGGGAGAGAGGGAGGGAGGGAGGGTTAGAGGGAGAGATGGTGGGAGGGAGGGTTAGAGGGAGAGATGGTGGGAGGAGGGTTAGAGGGTGGGGAGGGAGGGAGGGAGAGATGGTGGGAGGGAGGGAGGAGGGTTAGAGGGAGAGATGGTGGGAGGGAGGGTTAGAGGAGAGATGGGGGAGGGAGGGGAGGGTTAGAGAGGGGAGAGGGAGGGAGGGGAGGGAGGGTTAGGGAGGGAGGGTGGTGGAGGGAGGGTTAGAGGGGATGGTGGGAGGGAGGGTTAGAGGGGGAGAGAGGGTTAGGGAGGGAGGGTTAGGGGGAGATGGATGGTGGGAGGGAGGGTTAGAGGGAGAGGAGGGAGGGTTAGAGGGAGGAGGGAGGGGAGGGAGGGAGGGAGGGTTAGAGGGGAGGGAGGGAGGGTTAGAGGGAGGAGGGTGGAGGGAGGGAGAGGTGGGGGAGGGTTAGAGGAGAGAGGGAGGGAGGGAGGGTTAGAGGGGAGATGGTGGGGGGGAGGGTTAGAGGGGAGAGGAGGGAGGGAGGGTTAGAGGGAGAGAGGGTGGGAGGGAGGGTTAGAGGGGAGGGGAGGGAGGGAGGGTTAGAGGGGAGGGAGGGAGGGGGAGGGAGAGGTGAGGAGGGAGTTAGAGGGAGGAGGGAGGGAGGGGTTAGAGGGAGAGAGGGTGGGAGGGAGAGGGGGGAGGGAGGGAGGGAGGGAGGGTTAGGGAGGAGAGATGGTGGGAGGGAGGGTTAGAGAGAGATGGGGGAGGGAGGGTTAGAGGGGAGGGTGGGAGGGAGGGAGGGAGGGAGGGAGGGAGGGTTAGAGGGAGGGAGGGGGAGGGGGTTAGAGGGAGAGAGGGTTAGAGGGAGGGAGGGAGGGTTAGAGGGGGAGGGAGGGTTAGAGGGAGAGATGGAGGGAGGGAGGGTTAGAGGGAGAGAGGGGGGAGGGAGGGTTAGAGGGAGGGGTGGGAGGGAGGAGGGGGGAGGGAGGAGGGAGGGAGAGAGGGTGGGAGGGGGTTAGAGGGAGATGGTGGGAGGGGGTTAGGGAGGGAGGGGAGAGGGAGAGGGGTGGGAGGGAGGGTTAGAGGGGGTGGGAGGGAGGGTTAGAGGGAGGGAGGGAGGGAGGGTTAGAGGAGAGGGAGGAGGGAGAGGGAGGGTTGGTGGGGGTTAGAGGGAGATGGTGGGAGGGAGGGGAGGGAGAGATGGTGGGAGGGAGGGTTAGAGGAGGGTGGGGAGGGTTAGGGAGAGGGGGAGGGAGGGTTAGAGGGGAGGGAGAGGGAAGGAGGGAGGGAGAGGGTGGGAGGGAGGGTTAGAGGGAGAGAGGGTGGAGGGGGGGGGGAGAGGAGAGAGGGAGGGAGGGAGGGTTAGAGGGAGAGAGGGTGGGAGGGAGGGTTAGAGGGAGGGTGGGGGGAGGGAGGGAGAGAGGAGGAGGGAGGGAGGGTTAGGTGGGAGGAGGGAGGGAGGGGGGGTTAGAGGGAGAGATGGTGGGAGGGAGGGTTAGAGGGAGAGAGGGTGGGAGGGAGGGTTAGAGGGGAGAGGGTGGGAGGGAGGGTTAGAGGGAGAGAGGGTGGGAGGGAGGGTTAGAGGGAGAGAGGGTGGGAGGGAGGGTTAGAGGGAGAGAGGGTGGGAGGGAGGGTTAGAGGGAGAGAGGGTGGGAGGGAGGGTTAGAGGGAGAGGGTGGGAGGGAGGGGTGGGAGGGAGGGTTAGGAGGGAGGGTTAGAGGGAGGGTTAGAGGGAGAGAGGGTGGGAGGGAGAGGGGAGAGGGTGGGAGGGAGGGTTAGGAGGAGAGGGTGGGAGGGAGGGTTAGAGGGAGAGAGGGTGGGAGGGAGGGTTAGAGGGAGAGAGGGTGGGAGGGAGGTTAGAGGGAGAGAGGGTGGGAGGGAGGGTTAGAGGAGAGGGGTGGGAGGGAGGGTTAGAGGGAGAGAGGGAGGAGGGGTTAGAGGGAGAGAGGGTGGGAGGGAGGGTTAGAGGGAGGGAGGGAGGGAGGGTTAGAGGGAGAGAGGGTGGGAGGGAGGGTTAGAGGGAGAGAGGGTGGGAGGGAGGGTTAGAGGGGAGAGGGTGGGAGGGTAGAGGGAGGGAGGGAGGGTTAGAGGGAGAGAGAGAGAGGGAGGGTTAGAGGGAGGGAGAGGGTGGGTGGGGGGGTTAGAGGGAGAGAGGGGGAGGGAGGGAGGGTTGGGAGGGAGAGAGGGTGGGAGGGAGGGTTAGAGGGAGAGAGGGTGGGAGGGAGGGTTAGAGGGAGAGAGGGTGGAGGGAGGGTTAGAGGAGGGGGGAGGGAGGGTTAGAGGGGAGAGGGAGGGAGGGAGGGAGAGGGAGGGAGGGTGGGGGAGGGTTAGAGGGAGTGGGAGGGAGGGTGGGAGGGAGGGTTAGAGGGAGAGATGGTGGGAGGGAGGGTTAGAGGGAGAGAGGGTGGGAGGGAGGGTTAGAGGGAGAGAGGGTGGGAGGGAGGGTTAGAGGGAGAGAGGGTGGGGAGGGAGGGTTAGAGGGAGAGAGGGAGGGGAGGGAGGGTTAGGAGGGAGGGTGGGAGGGAGGGTTAGAGGGGGAGGGGGAGGGTTAGAGGGAGAGAGGGTGGGAGGGAGGGTTAGAGGGAGAGAGGGGAGGGAGGGAGGGTGGGGAGGGAGAGAGGGAGGGAGGGAGGGTTAGAGGGAGAGAGGGAGGGAGGGAGGGTTAGAGGAGGGAGGGAGGGAGGGTTAGGGAGGGAGGGAGGGAGGGAGGAGGGGGAGAGGGAGAGAGGGTGGGAGGGAGGGTTAGAGGGAGGGAGGGAGGGGTGGGAGGGAGGGTTAGAGGGAGAGAGGGAGGGAGGGAGGGTTAGAGGGAGAGAGGGTGGGAAGGAGGGTTAGAGGGGAGAGGGTGGGAGGGAGGGTTAGAGGGAGAGAGGGAGGGAGGGAGGGTTAGAGGGAGAGAGGGTGGGAGGGAGGGTTAGAGGGAGAGAGGGTGGGAGGGAGGGGGAGAGGGAGGGAGAGGGTGGGAGGGAGGGTTAGGGAGGGGAGAGGGAGGGAGGGAGGGTTAGAGGGAGAGAGGGTTAGAGGGGAGGGAGGGTTAGAGGGAGGGAGAGAGGGTGGGAGGGAGGGTTAGAGGGAGAGGGTGGGGGAGGGAGGGAGGGAGGGAGGGTTAGAGGGAGAGGGAGGGAGGGAGGGTTAGAGGGGGAGAGAGGGAGGGAGGGAGGGTTAGAGGGAGAGAGGGTGGGAGGGAGGGTTAGAGGGAGGGAGGGAGGGAGGGGGAGGGAGGGTTAGAGGGAGAGAGGGGGAGGGAGGGAGGGAGAGAGGGGAGGAGGGAGGTGGGGGTGGGAGGGAGGGTTAGAGGGAGAGAGGGTGGGAGGGAGGGTTAGAGGGAGGAGAGAGGGAGGGAGGGAGGGTTAGAGGGAGGAGAGGGGAGGGGGAGGGAGGGTTAGAGGGAGAGAGGGTGGGAGGGAGGGTTAGAGGGAGAGAGGGTGGGAGGGAGGGTTAGAGGGAGAGAGGGTGGGAGGGAGGGTTAGAGGGAGAGAGAGGGAGGGTTAGAGGGAGAGAGGGTGGGAGGGAGGGTTAGAGGGGGAGGGAGGGAGGGAGGGAGGGAGGGAGGGTTAGAGGGAGTGGGAGGGAGGGTTAGAGGGGAGGGTGGGAGGAGGGTTAGAGAGAGAGGGAGGGAGGGAGGGTTAGGGAGGGAGGGAGGGAGGGGAGGGAGGGTGGGAGGGAGGGAGAGAGGAGAGGGAGGGAGGGTTAGGGAGGGGAGAGGGAGGAGGGAGGGAGGGAGAGAGGGTGGGAGGGAGGGTTAGAGGGAGAGAGGGTGGGAGGGAGGGTTAGAGGGGAGAGGGAGGGAGGGAGGGTTAGAGGGAGAGAGGGTGGGAGGGAGGGTTAGAGGGAGAGAGGGTGGGAGGGAGGGTTAGAGGGAGAGGGTGGGGGAGGGTTAGAGGGGAGAGGGTGGGAGGGAGGGTTAGAGGGAGAGAGGGGGGGAGGGAGGGTTAGAGGGAGGGAGAGGGAGGGAGGGAGGGTTAGAGGGAGAGAGGGAGGGAGGGAGGGAGGGAGGGAGGGGAGAGGGTGGGAGGGAGGGTTAGAGGGAGGGAGGGAGGGGAGGGAGGAGGGAGGAGGGAGGGTGGGAGGGAGGGTTAGAGGGGGAGAGAGGGTGAGGGGGAGGGAGGGTTAGAGGGAGAGAGGGTGGGAGGGAGGGTTAGAGGGAGGGAGGAGGGAGGGAGGGAGGGAGAGAGGGAGGGAGGGAGGGAGGGTTAGAGGGAGAGAGGGTGGGAGGGAGGGAGGGAGGGAGGGTTAGAGGGAGAGAGGGGGAGGGAGGGTTAGAGGGAGAGAGGGAGGGAGGGAGGGTTAGAGGGAGGGAGGGAGGGAGAGAGGGTGGGAGGGAGGGTTAGAGGGAGAGAGGGTGGGAGGGAGGGTTAGAGGGAGAGAGGGTGGGAGGGAGGGTTAGAGGGAGGGAGAGAGGAGGGAGGGAGGGAGGGAGGGAGAGAGGGAGGGAGGGAGGAGAGGGTGGGGGAGGGTTAGAGGGAGAGAGGGATGGAGGGAGGGAGGGAGGAGAGGGGGAGGGAGGGAGGGAGGGAGGAGGGTTAGAGGGAGGGGGAGAGGGAGAGAGGGTGGGAGGGAGGGTTAGGGAGGGAGAGGAGGGAGGGTTAGAGGGAGGGAGGGAGGGAGGGAGGGTTGGAGGAGGAGGGGGAGGGTGGGAGGGAGGGTTAGAGGGAGAGAGGGAGGAGGGAGGGTTAGAGGGAGGGGAGGGAGGGGAGGGAGGGGGAGGGGAGGGGGAGGGAGGGAGGGAGGGAGGGGAGAGGGAGGGTAGAGGGGGAGAGGGAGGGTTAGAGGGAGGGAGAGGGTGGGAGGGAGGGGAGGGAGGGAGGGAGGGGAGGGAGGGGAGGGAGGGAGGGAGGGGAGGGAGGGAGGGAGGGAGGGTTAGAGGGAGGGAGAGGGAGGGAGGGAGGGTAGAGGGAGGGAGGGAGGGAGGGAGGGAGGGAGGGAGGGAGAGGGGGGAGGGAGGGTTAGAGGGAGAGAGGGAGGGAGGGAGGGAGGGAGGGAGGGAGGGAGGGAGGGAGGGAGGGAGGGAGGGAGGGAGGGAGGGAGGGAGGGGAGGGAGGGAGGGAGGGAGGGAGGGGGAGGGAGGGAGGGAGGGTTAGAGGGAGAGAGGGAGGGGTCATGTCAGATGTAAGAAAAGGAGAACGGAGGGATGTAATATCAGGTTAGCCTTAAACCACTGAGGACTTTCCCCAAAAACACAGTATACATGAAGCTGCCAGGTTGCCCTCCCAACAAGGGGTTTCTAACCTCAAGGGTCTTTCCTGGTTACAGGAAGAAAGGGCTCGACATTCTCACTGGCCTACGGACCAGGGAGGATTTGGACACCATGTGGGCTAGTCAATCATCCACGCCAATGGTCCACTTGGGCTACTGAAACATCATGATAAAGGTCATCTGCAGTCTATAAAATGTACTAATAAATAAAACACTTCTTAAATGTAAATAAATCCATCTAAATTTAAACTTAAAACTATTTGTATTTCTTTTTTATTATATAAAACTGTTTCCCAAAGCTGTTAGTTTGCTAGTTCGTGTATCTTATAGCATGCAGTTATGCACACAGTTCGAGCTTAATATCAGCTACTTGTTGGCCAGCAAGAAATCCGTTTAGCACGCAACTCTCAAACTCTGACAGCAGTTTGAGCTTTAACCCAGCCCCTCCGAAAGACCCTCATACAGTTGAAGTCTGAAGTTTACATACACTTAGGTTGGAGTCATCTACTTTGTGCATGACACAAGTAATTTTTCCAACAATTGTTTACAGACAGATTATTTCACTTATAATTCACTGTATCACAATTCCAGTGGGTCAGAAATGTACATACACTTAGATGATTGTGCCTTTAAACAGCTTAGAAAATTCCAGAAAATTATGTCATGGCTTTAGAAGCTTCTGATAGGTTAATTGACATAATTTGAGTCAATTGGAGGTGTGCCTGTGGATGTATTTCAAGGCCTACCTTCAAACTCTTTGCTTGACATCATGGGAAAATCAAAAGAAATAAACCAAGGCCTCAGAAAAAAAATTGTAGACCTCCACAAGTCTGGTTCATCCTTGGAAGTAATTTCCAAACGCCTGAAGGTACCACGTTCATCTGTACAAACAATAGTACGCAAGTATAAACACCATGGGACCATGCAGTAGTCATACTGCCCAGGAAGGAGACACATTCTGTCTCCTAGAGATGAAAGTAGTTTGGTGCAAAAATTGCAAATTTATCCCAGAACAACAGCAAAGGACCTTGTGAAGATGCTGGCGGAAACGGGTACAAAAGTATCTATATCCACAGTAAAACGAGTCCTAAATCAATATAACTTGAAAGGCTGCTCAGCAAGGAAGAAGTCACTGCTCCAAAACCGCCATAAAAAAGCCAGACTACGGTTTGCAACTGCAGAAGGGGACAAAGATCATACTTTTTTAGAGAAATGTCCTCTGGTCTGATGAAACAAAAATAGAACTGTTTGGCCATAATGACCATTGTTATGTTTGGAGGAAAAAGGGGGAGGCTTGCAAGCCGAAGAACACCATCCCAACCGTGAAGCACGGGGGTGGCAGCATCATGTTGTGGGGGTGGCAGCATCATGTTGTTGGGGTGCTTTGCTGAAGGAGGGACTGGTGCACTTCACAAAATAGATGGCATCATGAGGCGGAAAATGATGTGGATATATTGAAGCAACATCTCAAGACATCAGTCAGGAAGTTAAAGCTTGGTCGCAAATGGGTCTTCCAAATGGACAATGACCCCAAGCATACTTCCAAAGTTGTGGCAAAATGGCTTAAGGACAACAAAGTCAAGGTATTGGAGTGACCATCACAAAGCCCTGACCTCAATCCTATAGAAAATGTGTGGGCAGAACTGAAAAGGCGTGTGAGAGCAAGGAGGCCAACAAACCTGACTCAGTTACACCAGCTCTGTCAGGAGGAAAATTCACCCAACTTATTGTGGGAAGCTTGAGGAAGGCTACCCGAAACGTTTGTCCCAAGATAAACAATTTAAAGGCAATGCTACCAAATACTAATTGAGTGTATGTAAATTTCTGACCCACTGGGAATGTGATGAAAGAAATAAAAGCTGAAATAAATCATTCTCTACTATTATTCTGACATTTCACATTCTTAAAATAAAGTGGTGATCCTAACTGACCTAAGACTAGGATTAAAATGTCAGGAATTGTGAAAAAGTGAGTTTAAATGTATTTGGCATATGTAAACTTCTGACTTCAACAGTATACAGGTTGGAGTGGTTTGAGCAGGGGGCTGCCACACTGGACACCCGTGAAGCAGTTGTTTTGGGGGTTAAGTGCCTTGAGTAATGGCACAGCGGCAGGATTTGATACCAGCAACCCTCCAGTTGCCAGTTCACTTCCTGACAGATTTTTTCAGTCAGACCCGGGATTCGAACTGGCAACCATCCGGTTGCTGGCTTGCCTGTCTAACCGGGGAAAGCGAGCTAAGTAAGTAGTGAGGTGTGTGTGTGTCTGTGTATTGCGAAGGTAAGTATGACTAAAAACGTCCCTTTTTCAGGACCCTGTAATTCAAAGATAATTAGTAAAAATCTAAATAACTTCACAGATTTTCATTGTAAAGGGATTAAATACTGTTTCCCATGCTTGTTCAATGAACAATTAATGAACATGCACCTGTGGAACGGTCATTAAGACAATAACAGCTTACAGACAGTAGGCAATTAAGGTCACAGTAATGAAAACTTAGGACACTAAAGAGGCCTTTCTACTGACTCCGAAAAACACCAAAAGAAAGATGCCCAGGGTCCCTGCTCATTTGCGTGAACATGCCTTAGGCATGTTGCAATGAGGCATGAAGACTGCAGATGTGGCCAGGGAAATAAATTGCGATGCCTAAGACAGCGCTACAGGGAGACAGGCCGGACAGCTGATCATCCTTGCAGTGGCAGACCACGTGTAACACCCGCACAGGATCAGTACATCCGAACATCACACCTGCGGGACAGGTACAGGATGGCAACAACTGCCCGAGTTACACCAGGAACACACAATCCCTCCATCAGTGCTCAGACTGTCTGCAATAGGCTGAGAGAGGCTGGACTGAGGGCTTGTAGGCCTGTTGTAAGGCAGGTCCTCAACAGACATCACCGGCAACAACAACACCTATGGGCACAAACCCACAGTCGCTGGACCAGACAGGGCTGGCAAAAAGTGCTCTTCACTGACGAGTCGCGGTTTGGTACCACCAGGGGTGATGGTCAGATTCACGTTTATTGACGAGGGAATGAGCGTTACACCGAGGCCTGTACTCTGGAGTGGGATCAATTTGGAGGTGGAGGGTCCGTCATGGTCTGGGGTGGTGTGTCACAGCATCATCGGACTGTGCTTGTTGTCATTGCAGGCAATCTCAACACTGTGCGTTACAGGGAAGACATCCTCCTCCCTCATGTGGTACCCTCCCTGCAGGCTCATCCTGACCCTCCAGCATGACAATGACACCAGCCATACTGCTCGTTCTGTGCGTGATTTCATGCAAGACATGAAAGCAAAGAGCCAGGAGCTCAAACCATTGAGCACGTCTGGGACCTGTTGGATCGGAGGGTGAGGGCTAGGGCCATTCCCCCCAGAAATGTCTGGGAACTTGCAGGTGCCTTGGTGGAAGAGTGGGGTAACATCTCACAGCAAGAACTGGCAAATCTGGTGCAGTCCAATGAGGAGGAGATGCACTGCAGGACTTAATGCAGCTGGTGACCACACCAGATACTGACTGTTACTTTTGATTTTGACCCCCCTTTGTTCAGGGACACATTATTACATTTCTATTAGTCACATGTCTGTGGAACTTGTTCAGTTTATGTCTCAGTTGTTGAATCTTGTTATGTTCATACAAGTATTTACACATGTTAAATTTGCTGAAAATAAATGCAGTTGACAGTGAGAGGGCGTTTCTTTTTTTCCCCTGAGTTTTTGTGTGTGTATACCTGTGTGATGGGGGACAGTGAGGGGGACATTGTGGGAGACAGCTGCTTGGAAAGCCCCCGCCGTTGCTCGGTGCCGGGTGACAGAGTGAGGGGGCTGATGGGAGCCGGGCGGCGGCGAGGCGAGCTGCTCATGGCTCCCTGCGGAGGGCTGGAGAGGGACGTCAGACGGAGGGACGAGTGGATGGAGGGATTGCTGAGAGACGAGTGCAGCTGGGAGTTTTGGAGAGAGTTCTGGATGGAAGGATTGCTCAGAGAGGACGAGAGACCTGGAAGAAAGAAGGAAGGGACAGAAGGCTTTTGAGTCACACATTCAGACCACAGACTATTATTAACAGTTTGGAGTATTTCATTCCCATTTCCTAATGTCCCTCCTCTGCACCAGGTCATGGATCAGTAGTATGCAGCATTGTTATCAGGTGTGCCTACACACACACACACTGTAGTCATTTAGCAAAGAGACTTACAGGAGCAATTAGGGACAGATTTTTCACCTTGTTGGCTCGGTAAGTCGATCCAGCAACTTTCAGTGAGAGAGGGTCCGAGAGAGCGAGAGAGGGTCTGAGAGAAAGCGAGAGAGGGTTTGAGAGAAAGCGAGAGGGTCAGAGAGAAAGCGAGAGGCTCAGAGAGAAAGCGAGAGAGGGTCAGAGAAAAAGCGAGAGAGAGAGGGTCAGAGAAAAAGCGAGAGAGAGAGGGTCAGAGAGAGAGCGAGAGAGAGAGAGGGTCAGAAAGAGAGCGAGAGAGGGTCAGAGAAAAAGCGAGAGAGAGAGGGTCAGAGAAAAAGCGAGAGAGAGAGGGTCAGAGAGAGAGCGAGAGAGAGAGAGGGTCAGAGAGAGAGCGAAAGAGAGAGAGGGTCAGAGAGAGAGAGTGAGAGGGTCAGAGAGAGAGAGTGAGAGGGTCAGAGAGAGAGAGAGAGAGGGTCAGAGAGAGAGCGAAAGAGAGAGAGGGTCAGAGAGAAAGCGAGAGGGTCAGAGAGAGCGAGAGAGGGTCAGAGAGAGAGCGAGAGAGTCAGAGAGAGAGCGAGAGAGGGTCAGAAAGAGAGCGAGAGAGGGTCAGAAAGAGAGCGAGAGGGTCAGAGAAAAGCAAGGGGGCCCGAGAGAGAGCGAGAGGGTCAGAGAAAAAGCGAGGGGGCCCGAGAGAGAGAGAGTGGGCCCGAGAGAGAGAGAGAGAGAGTGGGCCCGAGAGAGAGAGAGCGCGAGAGGGCCCGAGAGAGAGAGAGAGCGCAAGAGGGCCCGAGAGAGAGAGAGAGAGAGAGCAAGAGGGCCCGAGAGAGAGAGAGAGAGCGAGAGGGCCCGAGAGAGAGAGAGAGAGAGCGAGAGGGCCCGAGAGAAGAGAGAGAGAGAGCGAGAGGGCCCGAGAGAGAGAGCCCGAGAGAGAGAGAGCGCGAGAGGGCCCGAGAGAGAGAGAGCGAGAGGGCCCGAGAGAGAGAGAGGGCCTGAGAGAGAGAGAGAGGGCCTGAGAGAGAGAGCCCGAGAGAGAGTGCGAGAAGGTGCGAGAGAGAGAGCGCGAGAGGGTACGAGAGAGAGAGAGGGTACGAGAGAGAGCGCGAGAGGGTACGAGAGAGAGCGCGAGAGGGTACGAGAGAGAGCGCGAGAGGGAGACGAGAGGGAGAGAGAGCGAGAGGGTACGAGAGAGAGCGCGAGAGGGTACGAGAGAGAGCGCGAGAGGGTTTCGAGAGAGCGAGAGGGTTTCGAGAGAGCGAGAGGGTTTCGAGAGAGCGAGAGGGTTTCAAGAGAGCGAGAGGGTTCGCGAGAGCGAGAGGGTTTGAGAAAGGAGTGATTAGATAGTGGTAGATTTCAGAGGGAGGAGGGTTGGATAAAGACATCCCTCTATATTCACTTTACTCTCCCTTCAAACCACTAAAAGGCTATTAACATAATTTTCACTATATTATTCCAACCACAGTGTGGAAATATATACAAATCGCAGGGAAATCCCTTTTTTTTTTGCACTGGGCCTTTAATGTCTTTTTTCGTAAATATATTTTTATATTAAATCATGTGGTTCAGAAAACCCCCAATGTGAAGGTCTTGGCTTGCTGGCCCTTGTTTTATTATTGGCGATCGGTCCATGGCTTGGATCACCCTTTTAACAACTGTCTATTGAACAAAATAAAGTTGAAAATGACTCTCTGACCTAGCCTGGAGGCGTCCTCAGCCTCGCACCAGATCACAAGCAAACAGTAGACATTTGACTTCAGATTCTAGTAGGGTGAGGCCGGGTGCTGCAGACTGTTCTAGTGCCCTGGCCAATTTCAGGCTGTATCACTGTAAAATGCCTCTCTCCACCACTGGGTCAGAAAACTAACATCCTCTCCTCCTCCTCCCTCCCTCCATCCTCTCCTTCTCTCTCTCTCTCATCCTCCCTCCATCCATCCATCCTCTCCTCCCTCCATCCATCCATCCTCTCTCTCATCCTCCCTCCCTCCCTCCATCCATCCTCTCTCTCATCCTCCCTCCCTCCATCCATCCATCCTCTCCTCCTCCTCCCTCCCTGCCTCCATCCTCTCCTCCTCCTCCTCCTCCCTCCCTCCATCCTCTCCTCCTCCTCCCTCCATCCATCCATCCTCTCCTCTCTCTCTCTCTCCTCCTCCCTCCCTCCATCCATCCATCCTCTCTCTCATCCTCCCTCCCTCCCTCCCTCCATCCATCCTCCTCCCTCCTCCTCCTCCTCTCTCTCATCCTCCCTCCCTCCCTCCATCCTCCCCTCCTCCTCCCTCCATCCATCCCTCCTCCCTCTCTCTCTCCTCCTCCCTCCACCCATCCTCTCTCTCATCCTCCCTCCCTCCATCCTCTCTCTCTCTCTCATCCTCCCTCCCTCCCTCCCCTCTCTCATCCTCCCTCTCCTCTCCTCCCTCTCTCTCATCCCTCCCTCTCTCATCCTCCCTCTCTCATCCTCCCTCTCTCATCCTCCCCTCTCTCATCCTCCCTCTCTCTCATCCTCCCTCTCTCTCATCCTCCCTCTCTCTCATCCTCCCTCCCTCCATCCATCCTCTCCCTCCATCCATCCATCCATCTTCTCCTACTGCACAGAACCAACTTGGACTCGGCTCTACACACGAGTGCCATGAATCCCCAGGACCCCTTTCACATAAACCAGCAGATGGGCCGAGGGCCCCCCCAGCGCACCGGTGAGGACACACAGCATCTGCACACATACAACCATCTACACACACGCTGTGTTGAGAAAGTATTCACACCCCTTTACTTTTTTCACATTTTGTTGTTGCAGCCTGAATTTAAAATGTATTAAATTGAGATTTTGTGTCACTGGCCATAATGTGAAAGTAGAATTGTGTTTTAAGAAATGTTAACAAATTAATTGAAAATGGAAAGCTGAAATGTCTTCAGTCAATAAGTATTCAACCCCTTTGTTATGGAAAGCCTAAATAAGTTCAGGAGTAAAAATTGTCTTAACAAGTCACATAATAAGTTGCATGGACTCTGTGTGAAAAAATGTGTTTAACATGATTTTTTATAATGACTACCTCATCTCTGTATAATTATCTGTAAGGTCCCTCAGTTGAGCAGTGAATTTAAAACAGATTCAACCACAAAGACCAGGGAGGTTTTCCAATGCCTTGCAAAGAAGGGCACCTTATTGGTAGAAGGGTAAACAAAAACAAAAAAAAGAAGACATTGTGAATATCTCTTTGAGCATGGTGAAGTTAATAATTACACTTTGGAGGGTGTTACTAACTCAGTTGACGGAGAGGAAGGAAACCGTTTAGGTATTTCACCATGAGGCCAATAGTGACTTTAAAACAGTTACAGTTTAATGGCTGTGATAGGAGAAAACTGAGGATGGAACAACATTGTAGTTACTTCACAATACTAACCTAAATGACAGAGTGAAAAGAAGACAGCCTATACAGAACACAAATACTCCAAAATATTTGTATTCTGTTTGCAATATGGGACTAAAAAGTAAAACTGCAAAAAATCTTGTAAAGAAATGAACTTTATGTCCTGAATGTTTGTTGCAAATCCAGCACAACACATCACTGAGTACCACTCTTCATATTTTGAAGCAAGGTGGTGGCTGCATCATGTTATGGGTATGCTTGTCATCAGCAAGGACTAGGGAGTTTTTTAGGATAAAAACTAAACTGAATAGAGCTAAGCACAAGCAAAATCCTACAAGAAAACCTGGCTAAGTCTGCTTACCAACAGACACCGGGAGACAAATTCACCTTTCAGCAGGACAATAACATCTACACTGGAGTTGCTTACCAAGACAAGATAGAATGTTTCTGATTCAAAAAACAATTTGGCAGAGCATGAAGAATTTTGAAAAAAAGAATGGGAAAATATTGTACAATGCAGGTGTGCAATGCTCTTACAGACTTACCCAGAAAGGCTCACAGCTGATTCTAATATGTAGGGGTGGGAATACTTATGGAAATGAGACATTTCTGTATTTAATTGATCTGATCATTTCTTTGTCAGTGGGCAAACGTACAAAATCAGCAGGGAATCAAATACTTTTTTCCCTCCCTGTATGTACGTGTCTGTGCCTTCTTCACATGAGTGCACACAGACAAAAGACACATCCCCACACTCCCACAGTACATACATTCACACCCATCTCTAGGCCTTTACTTAACCGGATTGGAGGAAAAGGTCCATGGTCCCTCCCCTTTGAGGTTCTTATCCAATGAGTTTAAAGGAGAAGATGAGAGAGAAGATGAGAAGAAAGATGAATCCTCCCCCCCCCCCACCCACCCAAAACACCCACCTCCTTCAGTCCAGCCTCCCTGGTGATTCCCTATGCCGAGGTGCATCATGGCGGCAGGCAGGTTGCCTGTGCTGCTGCCCCCGCTCAGGTTGGGGTGGTAGCCCCCCCCTCCGTGGTGCCCGTCGTCTGGGTCCAGGGGTGTGGGCAGCGGTGAGGGGAAGTGCAGGTTACTGAGGTCTGGCAGGGAACCGCCCGTGTTCAACGAGCCCTGGTAGTTGGAGAGGCCCGCGTTCTGCTCTGGAGACGGGAATATACTGAGGACAAGACGGGAGAGAAAACCAATTATGAAGTGGATTTTAAAAGGGGAACGTTTAATATGCATCTGGATGGGTAGAGGGGAGAAGGTCAGCGTTTTTTGTCATGAATCTTGTTCTGGAAGCAGCTCTGCAGAGCAGTCACTAGATGGCACAGCCACAAAGTAATAAAATCAGATTTTAAACCCAACATTAACCACACCGCTAACCCTAATGCCTAACCTTAACCTTAAATTAATGAATTTTTACAATATACCCAATTTTGACTTTGAAGCTGGCCTATCGAAGTTCTGAACAAGACTCATGACAAACATCAATGTGCTAGAAGGGAGGAAATGTAACATCTGTGACATACTTTTGGGCGGAGTTATGGCCTTTTTTGTTGTGTGGCTAAGGCATTGTATTTTTTATTTATATATTTCACCTTTATTTAACCAGGTAAGCTAGTTGAGAACAAGTTCTCATTTGCAACTGCGACCTGGCCAAGATAAAGCAAAGCAGTTCGACACATACAACACAGAGTTACACATGGAATAAACAAACATACAATCAACAATACAGTAGAAAAATCTATATACAGCATGTGCAAATGAGGTAGGATAAGAGAGGTAAGGAAATAAATAGGCCATGGTGGCAAAGTAATTACAATATAGCAATTAAACACTGGAATGGTAGGATGTGCAGAAGATGAATGTGCAAGTAGAGATACTGGGGTGCAAAGGAGCAAGACAAATAAATAAATACAGTATGGGGATGAGGTAGATTGGATAGGCTATTTACAGATGAGCTATGTACAGGTGCAGTGGTCTGCTCTGACAGCTGTTGCTTAAAGCTAGTGAGGGAGGTAAGAGTCTCCAGCTTCAGATATTTTTGCAGTTTGTTCCAGTCATTGGCAGCAGAGAACTGGAAGGAGAGGCGGCCAAAGGAAGAATTGGCTTTGGGGGTGACCAGTGAGATATACCTGCTGGAGCGCGTGCTATGAGTGGGTGCTGCTATGGTGACCAGTGAGCTGAGATAAGGCGGGGCTTTACCTAGCAGAGACTTGTAGATGACCTGGAGCCAGTGGGTTTGGCGACAAGTATGAAGGTCGCAGTGGTGGGTAGTATATGGGGCCTTGGTGACAAAACGGATGGGACTGTGATAGACTGCATCCAATTTGTTGAATAGAGTGTTTGCAGGCTATTTTGTAAATGACATCGCCTGAAGTCGAGGATCGGTAGGATGGTCAGTTTTACGAGGGTATGTTTGGCAGCATGAGTGAAGGATGCTTTGTTGCGAAATAGGAAGCCGATTCTAGATTTAATTTTGGATTGGAGACGCTTAATGTGAGTCTGGAAGGAGAGTTTACAGTCTCACCAGACACCTAGGTATTTGTAGTTGTCCACATATTCTAAGTGAAATATACAAAAAAAAATGTTATCAATAATGTTATCAATAATAGCATTGGTGAGAAGTAATATTTGTGTGTGGAAAACCATGTTTGTGAGTGGACTTCCCCTTTAAATGTACCGGCAAGTGAACATTTGCATCCCTGTTCATTCAAGCCCTCGGTGAGATAACTGACTCACTGCTCTATAGTAGTGACCAGCAGCCCACTGTACTGCACTGCTAGACCCAAAAAACACACACAATGTTGAAAGAATATGTTGATACAGACATCAACAATGTTGACACATACACACACAATGTTGACAGACTATGTTGACACGCACATCCACAATGTTGACACACACACACACACACACACACACACACACACACACACACACACACACACACACACAATATATGGATCACATCCCAGTCTTTCTCCTTCTCAGACATCTGTCATTGAGAATCACAAACAACTTGGCTCATAATGATGACTGATTGTTGTTTAAACATAGTGCCCTGTATGAGTGGATGGAAGATGGATCCTGAAGACTCACTTGATTCCAGGCACTTCACAGGATTTGGGCCGTGATGAGAGGGATTGAACCTATAATAGAGAAACAATCAGGTGATTAAACTGATCAAAAGCAAAAAGAGTGATGGAATCTCAAAATGACTAATCTAACTACTGGAATATTTAGTCAACAGTCTAAGTGTTATGGTTCTAGAACATGAGGCAGAATGATGTGTATTGGAAGCATGTCTTCATTAGTACTGCAGCTTTTCCCATCAGCATGATCTCATCCCAAAAGGCTTCCATGTCTGTCATTATGTCTTAATCAACCCCCCCCCCCGTGTCCCTCTCTCCAACCAAAGAGAAATGACACATTCATCATGCACACATACCTTCTTGGCCTCCCACAGTTGCTTGGGCAGGGGCTTGCTGACACCCATCAGACCCTCCTCATTAGACAGGGATGGGAAGGAGAACACTGGAGAAAGGAGGAGGGGGAGAAAGAGAGATTAGAGATAATCAACTCCTCACACAGATCTCTAGTTATTCACACCTACTGAAAGATCAAAAGACAGCAGATCAATCTAGACTAGAGGTTATCAAGTGTTCGGACACAATGTTTTTTTTTAAATGTACATACTACCGTGCTCCACACTCATACTCCGCGTGCATTCTCCGACCACGTTCTCTTGAGTACGTTCTTGTGAGGACGAGTACGGAGAATGCATAACACATTACATTTGATGAGCACTCGCACTCCCCCTACTGTATTACCTCACGCTGCACCTCCCCATTCACTGAACCTTCTTCCAAGATATACACAAAGCAAATGTTTTTCCTCCTAATTATCAGCTAGATATGTGAATCGTAATAATCTAGTTAGACAGCTAGTTAAACAGGCAAAAATGACCTAAATTCTTCATGGGTAGCTAACAATTCTTTGTGACTATCTAACAGTACTAGTAATTAGCCCTATTGACTTATTATGGGCTTACAAGCCAGGTAAACATGCCAGAATTAACACAGCATGTATTTTTTAACATATCAAGATGTAATATTGTCGTCAGGCAACATATGAGATGTGAATAGGCAACATTTAATTCTGAAGTCGGAGTGTATTTTCTCTCGCTTCAGCTCAAATAATGGCCGACATTAATTTCAAGAAATGTTGCATCATTTTTTACGTGGTTGCATCATTTTTCTTTGAAGCTTGCATCGATGCATGCTTCAAAATATGTACAAATAGAGTACGCATTTGAGAAGTGCCCTCCATGCGCCATTTCGCCTACTTTGATTTGGATGCATACTCCGACCCTCCTGTGCACGGAGCACGATACCATGCATTTTGAGACACACAATGACTCAGGGGATCTGCATGCAGGATGCCTAGGCAGTGTGTGTGTCCATTCAGGTATTGGGTAGTAAAGGTCAACGATGCTGTGAATGAAGCACGTCTTGTACGCTGACACATCTGTACATATACCAGGCAGCAACACATCCAGTGGCAAGCACCGTCACACACACATTATGGCCAGAGATCTAGGGGTGTGGGAGCTAGGGGGCAGCAGAAGCCTCTTCTACACTTGTGTTGGGAGAGATGGAATCAGGGATGAGGAAGAGGGGGGAGGAGGTTCAACTCACCATCTCCAGAGCCGTCCACCTCCGCCTCGTTCACACTGGCTGCACTCCGGCCCCCGCAGGAGAGAGAGAGGGAGAGAGATCAGATAAAAGGAGAGGAGAGAGAGAGAGCAAGAGAAAAGAGGGGGAGAGAGGGAAAGGGTGAAGAAAGTAGAGGAACATTAGACAATCACATACTTTCACCAGCTGCTCAGATCCGGCCCACTGTGTTCACGTCACTGATAAAATAATCAACCCTTTGGGCATCAGCAGCAGGCATTTTACCTTCAATATGAATATATTACCACTTCTTAAAACACGGCAGCTGGGTTTAACATTGGAATCATGTTATATAATATGACTCCCAAATGGCACCCTATCCCCTATGTAGTGCACTACCTTTGATCAAAGCCCATAAGGCTTAGATTAAAACGAGTGCACTATGTAGGGAATATGGTGCCATTCAGGACAAAGAATCATATTATACAGTCTTCTTATTATTGTCCAACATTTCAGGAGGTTGTTGGCACCTTAATTATGGAGAACAGGCTTGTGGCAATGACTGGAGCGGAATCAGTGGAATGGTAATAAAATACATCCAACACATGGTTTCCATGGTTTCCAGGTGTTTGATGCCATTCCATTTGCTCCGTTCTGGCCATTACTATGTTTTCCCCTCAGCAGCCTCCTGTGTCCAACATCAATTCCGGTTGTCTTTTCTAAAAAGCTATAGATTCACTGGGGTCAAATAAATAAAGTATATAGAGAGAGCGGGGGATGGCGGGAGAGGAAGGGGGATGGCGGGAGAGAGAGAGGGGGTGGGGGATGGCGGGAGAGGAAGGGGGATGGCGGGAGAGGGGGGGGGTGGCGGGAGAAAGCGGAAGAAAGAGGGTAAAAAAAGAATTATTGGCTAAGTGACCACAGTCCCAGTGAGAATAAAGAGAGGACCATTGTTTTTCCCTCGCCACAAAGATCAGTTCCCACTGAGAACAGAACCTCTTTCTTTTTCCTCACTCTCACTCACTCTCTCTCACCCTCTTCCGCTCTCCTCACACACTGCAGGCTGGCTGCCAGGCGTCCGATCCTCCCCACTTTCTGTTAACTTCTCTTTTTTTCCTAGTTCACTCTGCCTCTCCCTCTTCTAACCCTTCTGCCATATTCTCTCTCTCTCAAAGCCGCTAATAACTGTCTCTTTCCCTCTGCCTTCTTGTTCTCTTTACTTTCCTGCATTCTCTCTTCCTCTTTTCCTACCATCGTCCTCCCCCATTCTTTCCCTCTTCTTCTGTCCTTTGTCTCCCTCTTCCCCTTTCTCAAGAACCTGGACCACGTTCAGTAGACAAACGTTGTGGACCGTTTCAGATAGAAATGTCATGAATAGAGCAGTTAACATGATTCCTTGTTCACATCAGAGAGGCATGTTTGTTCTACATGGCATATTTCTATTAGAACGGACCACAACTTTATGCCCAGCTCTCCACTTAGCCAACCGGCATGGAGAGAAGGCAATGGGCGGGAGTCCAACGTCGCCTTAATTTCCTCTCAAATGTGACCAGTCACAGAGACCTCTTGGAGAGATGCCACGGAGTGAAACGAGACCGGACAAAAAATGTCTGTCTGCCGTCGCCACTCTTACTGTGGGACAGAATCACTGTAGTAAGGATTTGAGCTCAAGGCTTGTACTGATAGCACAACATAATTAAATATACCAGAAGAAGACAACGAGATGTTGGTTTGGGATCAGTTCTAAGGTGCACAACTCCCGTCCTTTAAGCCCATAGTCCAAGTTTTTCCCCTTCTGATTGGATGGCTAGTTCACAAATACGTATTCCCAGGTCTAAACCAATCAGTGATTTAAAGCAGCATACCCTCTGCATCCACTACAGACTGGAGTTGTGCCCTTGTCGTGGGTCGTGTTCGTTAGGGCACAACGTAGCAAAATGTTTTGCAACAAGAAAATATTGAGTGTTTCTTACAAAATCCAGTTATTCTTTCCTTATTTCAGTCCGTGTTTGGTGCCTAATGAACACAACTACTGAACGGTCCCATGCATAGCCCTGACTCACGTCTGTCTGCCTGCCGGGATGGATGTTGGGATTGGTCATCAGACACTGGCTTACCACCTCTCAGAGTCTCACTGTAACCCTCCTGACAGGTGAAAAGCCCTCTGGGCCTGATAGGACACTGTACGCTGCAACGTACCACCCCTCACTCACCTGCAGGGGCAGCAGTGAGCCGCTACGGTTTGCACCAGTAGTTCCCAAGTATTTGCATTTTACCATTTACCACACTATTTTTTGTCAGGCGCTGTTATCCAGAGCGACTTAGTCAGTGCATTTAGTGCAGTGACCCTCCCTCCTAAAGGCTTTTGGGGTTTAGTCGTGATCTTCTAGGTCATCGAAATACGTTTTTAAATGATTTATTTTTTTAAAGCCGCAGCCCATTCTTAAGCCTCAACCCCATGGGAATAGTGGGAATACTAGCGACATATGGCTATGACTGCCTGTGACCCAAAAGTGTATCTCAACCAACTCCGGTATTAGACAAACACTGCTCTAGTACTACAGAAAGGCATGTCTCTACTTGCTCTGTAGTCAGTTACACTCCATCTGTCCTACGCTCTCTGCTGTGTCTTCACATGGCATGGACACACAAACGTAGGCCTATGCATCTTGACATACACACACACACACACACACTGTCATGATATCCCTTCACAACAAATGGTGTCCCATACACTCCTCATTTATTTGGGCAACAAAGCTACAACTTTTAATTTGTCTCCATACTCCAGTATTTTGGATTTGAGATCAAATGTTTTATGAGACGACAGTACAGAATGTCACCTTTTATTTGAGGGTATTTTCATACATATCTGTTTTATTGTTTGGAAATAAGAAGCACTTTATATGCATCTAGTCCCTTCATTTCAAGGTGTCATACATATTTGGACTAGGGTTGGGCGGTATCCAGATTTTCATGGAGTCCTACCGGCCTTCTCTAATCCCTGGAGTTACGATATTACCGGTTTAGAACACAAGGGGGCTCCAAAAAAAAATGGGCATCTATCACCAGAATGCTAACAAAATTAGCACACTTAATAGGGAATTTCCACAGAAGCAGCTAGCTAAATATGCTAACGAGCAAACGAAAAAAAACAAAAATTTGCAAAGACAGGCAATCCAGCTCATAAAGTTAAACATAAATAGGTAGGAGCTACCGAATGTCATGTCATTTTTGGTGAGTTTGGACATTTACAAGTAAAGGTGAACGAGACATTGCGCAAATGAGCAAAGTTTTGACACATGCTTGTCTGAAGGAAGAACAGTACTGGCTCTGGAGCAGCATGTGTACACGCTGTGTCTGTGTGGAGTCTGGAGTCGCTAGGGCAATGGGCCTACCTGCTCTGTTCTGAGAAAAGGGGTGAGGAGCATACAGGCCAAGAATGGAAAAGATTAAAAAACGCAAGGAAATCAAGCACTGGCAGCTGTAA
Organism: Oncorhynchus tshawytscha; assembly: GCF_018296145.1. NCBI lineage: Eukaryota > Metazoa > Chordata > Actinopteri > Salmoniformes > Salmonidae > Oncorhynchus > Oncorhynchus tshawytscha. The sequence goes on from NW_024609811.1 coordinate 380,634, forward strand.
CTCATCCAAAGGGCTTTGACTTCTCAAACACAGCAGAAAGCAAACACTATATGATGTCCAGTGACCTTATTAATTAAGCCATTTTGCTTAGATAGCGCGACCCCCTAAGTTTAACTTGCAAGTTAATGCAGAATGCAGCGTTTTTCATGAAGGAAAAAAATGATAATTTGCATAAGAAATCTTGCTGCCAGATCTAAAATGTTTCTTGTAATTTCTACTCGGCATCAGACAAATTTTGTGCTTCAGTTGCTCTTCTCCAGTCGGATGAGAATTCACGAACGGGCATTCTATCAGCAGAAAGCGCTCTGACTGATGTGTAGCTACTGTTCTCCATCATTCTTTCAGCAGACAGCGCTCTGACTGATGTGTAGCTACTTTTCTCCGGTACTTCTCTTGGTATAGCCAGCCTACTTTTCTCCGGTACTTCTCTTGGTATAGCCAGCCTACTTTTCTCCGGTACTTCTCTTGGTATAGCCAGCCTACTTTTCTCCGGTACTTCTCTTGGTATAGCCAGCCTACTTTTCTCCGGTACTTCTCTTGGTATAGCCAGCCTACTTTTCTCCAGGAAAATTTAAGCAAAACATTAAGAAATGCAGCTGGCTACATTATTTCTATGACAAACATTAATAACATGGCCATGCATAGTTAAACAAATAAAAAAACATTTTTCATTGTAAGTTCATTTACTCGTGTCGCTGCCAGCCAAAAAGTGTTGCACTTCTGTTGTCATCTGATGAAAATGAAGCTATTTTCTGCTGAATGTGTAGCACTGATGCATTTTCCGTGAAGGAAAACTATAGTTGCACATCCCTGATCACTCTATAGAAGTAAAAAAAATACTTGCCTTTCAATATAGAACCCCACCCCTGTCAATACACAGCTGGACTCACCTGCCAATATCCTGTTTAAACTTGTTGGCTAAACAAATAGAGTGGTAATCCATTCTGGGACCGTAGGAGCCTATCCAAGTCTATCTCTCCAACATTAAGACATCACTCACTGATAATGCATTAACACAACACATTCCACTGTCTGTCACTCTTAACAGAGAGGGATAAGGGGAGGAATGGATGGAAGGGAGAACATCTTAAATACACACACAGACGAGAGACGAATGGAGGGAGAGATGGAGGGATAGAGGGGAGAGATGATAGAAAGACAAGGAGAGAGAGAGAATGGAAAGAAAGGAGACAGAGGAGAGAGGAATGGAGGGAGAGATGGAGGGATAGAGAGGAGAGATGATAGAAAGACAACAAGGAGAGAGAGAGAATGGAAAGAAAAGAGACAGAGGAGAGAGGAATGGAGGGAGAGATGGAGGGATAGAGGGGGGAGAGATGATAGAAAGACAACAAGGAGAGAGAGAGAATGGAAAGAAAAGAGACAGAGGAGAGAGGAATGGAGGGAGAGATGGAGGGATAGAGGGGGGAGAGATGATAGAAAGACAACAGAAGGAGAGAGAGAGAATGGAAAGAAAAGAGACAGAGGAGAGAGGAATGGAGGGAGAGATGGAGGGATAGAGGGGGGAGAGATGATAGAAAGACAACAAGGAGAGAGAGAATGGAAAGAAAAGAGACAGAGGAGAGAGGAATGGAGGGAGAGATGGAGGGATAGAGAGGGGAGATGATAGAAAGACAACAAGGAGAGAGAGAGAATGGAAAGAAAAGAGACAGAGGAGAGAGGAATGGAGGGAGAGATGGAGGGATAGAGGGGGAGAGATGATAGAAAGACAACAAGGAGAGAGAGAGAATGGAAAGAAAAGAGACAGAGGAGAGAGGAATGGAGGGAGAGATGGAGGGATAGAGGGGGAGAGATGATAGAAAGACAACAAGGAGAGAGAGAATGGAAAGAAAAGAGACAGAGGAGAGAGGAATGGAGGGAGAGATGGAGGGATAGAGGGGGAGAGATGATAGAAAGACAACAGAAGAGAGAGAGAGAATGGAAAGAAAAGAGACAGAGGAGAGAGGAATGGAGGGAGAGATGGAGGGATAGAGGGGGAGAGATGATAGAAAGACAACAAGGAGAGAGAGAATGGAAAGAAAAGAGACAGAGGAGAGAGGAATGGAGGGAGAGATGGAGGGATAGAGGGGGAGAGATGATAGAAAGACAACAAGGAGAGAGAGAATGGAAAGAAAAGAGACAGAGGAGAGAGGAATGGAGGGAGAGATGGAGGGATAGAGGGGGAGATGATAGGGGGGAGATGATAGAAAGACAACAAGGAGAGAGAGAATGGAAAGAAAAGAGACAGAGGAGAGAGGAATGGAGGGAGAGATGGAGGGATAGAGGGGAGAGATGATAGAAAGACAACAAGAGAGAGAGAGAATGGAAAGAAAAGAGACAGAGGAGAGAGGAATGGAGGGAGAGATGGAGGGATAGAGGGGGGAGATGATAGAAAGACAACAAGGAGAGAGAGAGAATGGAAAGAAAAGAGACAGAGGAGAGAGGAATGGAGGGAGAGATGGAGGGATAGAGGGGGAGATGATAGAAAGACAACAAGAGAGAGAGAGAATGGAAAGAAAAGAGACAGAGGAGAGAGGAATGGAGGGAGAGATGGAGGGATAGAGGGGGAGATGATAGAAAGACAACAAGGAGAGAGAGAGAATGGAAAGAAAAGAGACAGAGGAGAGAGGAATGGAGGGAGAGATGGAGGGATAGAGGGGGAGATGATAGAAAGACAACAAGGAGAGAGAGAGAATGGAAAGAAAAGAGACAGAGGAGAGAGGAATGGAGGGAGAGATGGAGGGATAGAGGGGGGAGATGATAGAAAGACAACAAGAGAGAGAGAGAATGGAAAGAAAAGAGACAGAGGAGAGAGGAATGGAGGGAGAGATGGAGGGATAGAGGGGAGAGATGATAGAAAGACAACAAGGAGAGAGAGAGAATGGAAAGAAAAGAGACAGAGGAGAGAGGAATGGAGGGAGAGATGGAGGGATAGAGGGGGAGAGATGGAGGGATAGAGGGGAGAGATGATAGAAAGACAACAAGGAGAGAGAGAGAGAGAATGGAAAGAAAAGAGACAGAGAGAGAGGGAATGGAGGGAGAGATGGAGGGATAGAGGGGGAGAGATGATAGAAAGACAACAAGGAGAGAGAGAGAATGGAAAGAAAAGAGACAGAGGAGAGAGGAATGGAGGGAGAGATGGAGGGATAGAGGGGGAGAGATGATAGAAAGACAACAAGGAGAGAGAGAGAATGGAAAGAAAAGAGACAGAGGAGAGAGGAATGGAGGGAGAGATGGAGGGATAGAGGGGAGAGATGATAGAAAGACAACAAGAGAGAGAGAGAATGGAAAGAAAAGAGACAGAGGAGAGAGGAATGGAGGGAGAGATGGAGGGATAGAGGGGAGAGATGATAGAAAGACAACAAGAGAGAGAGAGAATGGAAAGAAAAGAGACAGAGAGAGAGGAATGGAGGGAGAGATGGAGGGATAGAGGGGGGAGATGATAGAAAGACAACAGAAGGAGAGAGAGAGAATGGAAAGAAAAGAGACAGAGGAGAGAGGAATGGAGGGAGAGATGGAGGGAGGGGAGAGATGATAGAAAGACAACAAGGAGAGAGAGAGAATGGAAAGAAAAGAGACAGAGGAGAGAGGAATGGAGGGAGAGATGGAGGGATAGAGGGGGAGATGATAGAAAGACAACAAGGAGAGAGAGAGAATGGAAAGAAAAGAGACAGAGGAGAGAGGAATGGAGGGAGAGATGGAGGGATAGAGGGGAGAGATGATAGAAAGACAACAAGGAGAGAGAGAGAATGGAAAGAAAAGAGACAGAGGAGAGAGGAATGGAGGGAGAGATGGAGGGATAGAGGGGGAGATGATAGAAAGACAACAAGGAGAGAGAGAGAATGGAAAGAAAAGAGACAGAGGAGAGAGGAATGGAGGGAGAGATGGAGGGATAGAGGGGGGAGATGATAGAAAGACAACAAGGAGAGAGAGAGAATGGAAAGAAAAGAGACAGAGGAGAGAGGAATGGAGGGAGAGATGGAGGGATAGAGGGGGGAGATGATAGAAAGACAACAAGAGAGAGAGAGAATGGAAAGAAAAGAGACAGAGGAGAGAGGAATGGAGAGGGGAGAGATGGAGGGATAGAGGGGAGAGATGATAGAAAGACAACAAGGAGAGAGAGAGAATGGAAAGAAAAGAGACAGAGGAGAGAGGAATGGAGGGAGAGATGGAGGGATAGAGGGGGAGAGATGATAGAAAGACAACAAGGAGAGAGAGAGAATGGAAAGAAAAGAGACAGAGGAGAGAGGAATGGAGGGAGAGATGGAGGGATAGAGGGGAGAGATGATAGAAAGACAACAGAAGAGAGAGAGAATGGAAAGAAAAGAGACAGAGGAGAGAGGAATGGAGGGAGAGATGGAGGGATAGAGGGGGAGAGATGATAGAAAGACAACAAGGAGAGAGAGAGAATGGAAAGAAAAGAGACAGAGGAGAGAGGAATGGAGGGAGAGATGGAGGGATAGAGGGGGAGATGATAGAAAGACAACAAGGAGAGAGAGAGAATGGAAAGAAAAGAGACAGAGGAGAGAGGAATGGAGGGAGAGATGGAGGGATAGAGGGGGAGAGATGATAGAAAGACAACAAGGAGAGAGAGAGAATGGAAAGAAAAGAGACAGAGGAGAGAGGAATGGAGGGAGAGATGGAGGGATAGAGGGGGAGATGATAGAAGAAAGACAACAAGGAGAGAGAGAGAATGGAAAGAAAAGAGACAGAGGAGAGAGGAATGGAGGGAGAGATGGAGGGATAGAGGGGGAGATGATAGAAAGACAACAAGGAGAGAGAGAGAATGGAAAGAAAAGAGACAGAGAGAGGAATGGAGGGAGAATGGAGGGGAGGGGGGAGATGATGGAGGGATGGAAAGAAAAGAGACAGAGGAGAGAGGAATGGAGGGAGAGATGGAGGGATAGAGGGGGAGATGATAGAAAGACAACAAGGAGAGAGAGAGAATGGAAAGAAAAGAGACAGAGGAGAGAGGAATGGAGGGAGAGATGGAGGGATAGAGAGGGGAGATGATAGAAAGACAACAAGGAGAGAGAGAGAATGGAAAGAAAAGAGACAGAGGAGAGAGGAATGGAGGGAGAGATGGAGGGATAGAGGGGGGAGATGATAGAAAGACAACAAGGAGAGAGAGAGAATGGAAAGAAAAGAGACAGAGGAGAGAGGAATGGAGGGAGAGATGGAGGGATAGAGGGGAGAGATGATAGAAAGACAACAAGGAGAGAGAGAATGGAAAGAAAAGAGACAGAGGAGAGAGGAATGGAGGGAGAGATGGAGGGATAGAGGGGGGAGAGATGATAGAAAGACAACAAGGAGAGAGAGAATGGAAAGAAAAGAGACAGAGGAGAGAGGAATGGAGGGAGAGATGGAGGGATAGAGGGGGAGAGATGATAGAAAGACAACAAGGAGAGAGAGAGAATGGAAAGAAAAGAGACAGAGGAGAGAGGAATGGAGGGAGAGATGGAGGGATAGAGGGGGAGAGATGATAGAAAGACAACAAGGAGAGAGAGAGAATGGAAAGAAAAGAGACAGAGGAGAGAGGAATGGAGGGAGAGATGGAGGGATAGAGGGGGAGAGATGATAGAAAGACAACAAGGAGAGAGAGAGAATGGAAAGAAAAGAGACAGAGGAGAGAGGAATGGAGGGAGAGATGGAGGGATAGAGGGGGAGAGATGATAGAAAGACAAGGAGAGAGAGAGAATGGAAAGAAAAGAGACAGAGGAGAGAGGAATGGAGGGAGAGATGGAGGGATAGAGAGGGGAGAGATGATAGAAAGACAACAAGGAGAGAGAGAGAATGGAAAGAAAAGAGACAGAGGAGAGAGGAATGGAGGGAGAGATGGAGGGATAGAGGGGAGAGATGATAGAAAGACAACAAGGAGAGAGAGAGAATGGAAAGAAAAGAGACAGAGGAGAGAGGAATGGAGGGAGAGATGGAGGGATAGAGGGGGAGATGATAGAAAGACAACAAGGAGAGAGAGAGAATGGAAAGAAAAGAGACAGAGGAGAGAGGAATGGAGGGAGAGATGGAGGGATAGAGGGGGAGATGATAGAAAGACAACAAGGGAGAGAGAGAATGGAAAGAAAAGAGACAGAGGAGAGAGGAATGGAGGGAGAGATGGAGGGATAGAGGGGGAGATGATAGAAAGACAACAAGGAGAGAGAGAGAATGGAAAGAAAAGAGACAGAGGAGAGAGGAATGGAGGGAGAGATGGAGGGATAGAGGGGGAGATGATAGAAAGACAACAAGAGAGAGAGAATGGAAAGAAAAGAGACAGAGGAGAGAGGAATGGAGGGAGAGATGGAGGGAGAGGGGAGAGATGATAGAAAGACAACAAGGAGAGGAGAATGGAAAGAAAAGGAGAGGAGAGAGGAATGGAGGGAGAGATGGAGGGATAGAGGGGAGATGATAGAAAGACAACAAGGAGAGAGAGAATGGAAAGAAAAGAGACAGAGGAGAGAGGAATGGAGGGAGAGATGGAGGGATAGAGGGGGAGATGATAGAAAGACAACAAGGAGAGAGAGAATGGAAAGAAAAGAGACAGAGGAGAGAGGAATGGAGGGAGAGATGGAGGGATAGGGGGGAGATGATAGAAAGACAACAAGGAGAGAGAGAATGGAAAGAAAAGAGACAGAGGAGAGAGAGGAATGGAGGGAGATGGAGGGGGATAGATAGGGGAGAGATGATAGAAAGACAACAAGGAGAGAGAGAGAATGGAAAGAAAAGAGACAGAGAGAGAGAGGAATGGAGGGAGAGATGGAGGGATAGAGGGGAGAGATGATAGAAAGACAACAAGGAGAGAGAGAGAATGGAAAGAAAAGAGACAGAGGAGAGAGGAATGGAGGGAGAGATGGAGGGATAGAGGGGGAGAGATGATAGAAAGACAACAAGGAGAGAGAGAGAATGGAAAGAAAAGAGACAGAGGAGAGAGGAATGGAGGGAGAGATGGAGGGATAGAGGGGGAGATGATAGAAAGACAACAAGGGAGAGAGAGAATGGAAAGAAAAGAGACAGAGGAGAGAGGAATGGAGGGAGAGATGGAGGGATGGAGGGATAGAGGGAGAGATGATAGAAAGACAACAAGGAGAGAGAGAGAATGGAAAGAAAAGAGACAGAGGAGAGAGGAATGGAGGGAGAGATGGAGGGATAGAGGGGGGAGATGATAGAAAGACAACAAGAGAGAGAGAGAATGGAAAGAAAAGAGACAGAGGAGAGAGGAATGGAGGGAGAGATGGAGGGATAGAGGGGGGAGATGATAGAAAGACAACAAAGGAGAGAGAGAATGGAAAGAAAAGAGACAGAGGAGAGAGGAATGGAGGGAGAGATGGAGGGATAGAGGGGAGATGATAGAAAGACAACAAGGAGAGAGAGAGAATGGAAAGAAAAGAGACAGAGGAGAGAGGAATGGAGGGAGAGATGGAGGGATAGAGGGGGAGGATGGAGATGATAGAAAGACAACAAGGAGAGAGAGAGAATGGAAAGAAAAGAGACAGAGGAGAGAGGAATGGAGGGAGAGATGGAGGGATAGAGGGGGGAGATGATAGAAAGACAACAAGGAGAGAGAGAGAATGGAAAGAAAAGAGACAGAGGAGAGAGGAATGGAGGGAGAGATGGAGGGATAGAGGGGAGAGATGATAGAAAGACAACAAGGAGAGAGAGAGAATGGAAAGAAAAGAGACAGAGGAGAGAGGAATGGAGGGAGAGATGGAGGGATAGAGAGGAGAGATGATAGAAAGACAACAAGGAGAGAGAGAGAATGGAAAGAAAAGAGACAGAGGAGAGAGGAATGGAGGGAGAGATGGAGGGATAGAGAGGGGGAGATGATAGAAAGACAACAAGGAGAGAGAGAGAATGGAAAGAAAAGAGACAGAGGAGAGAGGAATGGAGGGAGAGATGGAGGGATAGAGGGGGAGATGATAGAAAGACAACAAGGAGAGAGAGAGAATGGAAAGAAAAGAGACAGAGGAGAGAGGAATGGAGGGAGAGATGGAGGGATAGAGGGGGAGATGATAGAAAGACAACAAGGAGAGAGAGAGAATGGAAAGAAAAGAGACAGAGGAGAGAGGAATGGAGGGAGAGATGGAGGGATAGAGGGGGAGATGATAGAAAGACAACAAGGAGAGAGAGAATGGAAAGAAAAGAGACAGAGGAGAGAGGAATGGAGGGAGAGATGGAGGGATAGAGGGGAGAGATGATAGAAAGACAACAAGGAGAGAGAGAGAATGGAAAGAAAAGAGACAGAGGAGAGAGGAATGGAGGGAGAGATGGAGGGATAGAGGGGGAGATGATAGAAAGACAACAAGGAGAGAGAGAATGGAAAGAAAAGAGACAGAGGAGAGAGGAATGGAGGGAGAGATGGAGGGATAGAGAGGGGGAGAGATGATAGAAAGACAACAAGGAGAGAGAGAGAATGGAAAGAAAAGAGACAGAGGAGAGAGGAATGGAGGGAGAGATGGAGGGATAGAGGGGGAGATGATAGAAAGACAACAAGGAGAGAGAGAATGGAAAGAAAAGAGACAGAGGAGAGAGGAATGGAGGGAGAGATGGAGGGGAGGGGGAGAGATGGAGGGATAGAGGGGAGAGATGATAGAAAGACAACAAGGAGAGAGAGAGAATGGAAAGAAAAGAGACAGAGGAGAGGGGAATGGAGGGAGAGATGGAGGGATAGAGGGGGAGAGATGATAGAAAGACAACAAGGAGAGAGAGAATGGAAAGAAAAGAGACAGAGGAGAGAGGAATGGAGGGAGAGATGGAGGGATAGAGGGGGGAGAGATGATAGAAAGACAACAGAAGGAGAGAGAGAGAATGGAAAGAAAAGAGACAGAGGAGAGAGGAATGGAGGGAGAGATGGAGGGATAGAGGGGGGAGAGATGATAGAAAGACAACAGAAGGAGAGAGAGAGAATGGAAAGAAAAGAGACAGAGGAGAGAGGAATGGAGGGAGAGATGGAGGGATAGAGGGGGAGAGATGATAGAAAGACAACAGAAGGAGAGAGAGAATGGAAAGAAAAGAGACAGAGGAGAGAGGAATGGAGGGAGAGATGGAGGGATAGAGGGGGAGATGATAGAAAGACAACAAGGAGAGAGAGAGAATGGAAAGAAAAGAGACAGAGGAGAGAGGAATGGAGGGAGAGATGGAGGGATAGAGGGGGAGATGATAGAAAGACAACAAGGAGAGAGAGAGAATGGAAAGAAAAGAGACAGAGGAGAGAGGAATGGAGGGAGAGATGGAGGGATAGAGGGGGAGATGATAGAAAGACAACAAGGAGAGAGAGAGAATGGAAAGAAAAGAGACAGAGGAGAGAGGAATGGAGGGAGAGATGGAGGGATAGAGGGGGAGATGATAGAAAGACAACAAGAGAGAGAGAGAATGGAAAGAAAAGAGACAGAGAGAGGGGAATGGAGGGAGAGATGGAGGGATAGAGGGGAGAGATGATAGAAAGACAACAAGGAGAGAGAGAATGGAAAGAAAAGAGAGAGGAGAGAGGAATGGAGGGAGAGATGGAGGGATAGAGAGGGGAGATGATAGAAAGACAACAAGAGAGAGAGAGAATGGAAAGAAAAGAGACAGAGGAGAGAGGAATGGAGGGAGAGATGGAGGGATAGAGGGAGAGATGATGAAAGACAACAAGAGAGAGAGAGAATGGAAAGAAAAGAGACAGAGGAGAGAGGATGGAGAGAATGGAGGGGAGGGAGAGATGGAGGGATAGAGGGGAGAGATGATAGAAAGACAACAAGGAGAGAGAGAGAATGGAAAGAAAAGAGACAGAGGAGAGAGGAATGGAGGGAGAGATGGAGGGATAGAGGGGGGAGAGATGATAGAAAGACAACAAGGAGAGAGAGAATGGAAAGAAAAGAGACAGAGGAGAGAGGAATGGAGGGATAGATGGAGGGATAGAGGGGAGAGATGATAGAAAGACAACAGAAGGAGAGAGAGAATGGAAAGAAAAGAGAGAGGAAAGTGAGGGTGGGTAAAGAGAAAGAAGAGAGGATGAGATAGAATAAGTAGCGATGTGAAGGTAAAGGGGAAAAACTAAAGCTCCAGACACAGAGAGAGGAATGGAGGAAAGGAAGACAGGAGTGAAAGAGAGGAGTCTCTACAGGCCCAGGACTGTTCCAACCAACCAGACAAACTCTTCTCTCACCACTTAGATATTTTAATAAGGCACACTGACAGTGTAGACAGGAAATCATTTCATATCTTTCTACAATGTCTCAGTAAGGTCTCTTTAATAAACCTTAGATGTTGTAGAAAGATTTTAAATTATTTCCTGCCTACACCATCTGTTTACATTGATTACAAATGAATGTTATTGCACAACCTCTCCTCAAGAACCTCCAACCAGTTCCACATATCTGATACAATCCATAACTTGCACAATGCGCATAGAAAGTGGATAAGCGTCACAATGATAAAAGGTCAACTGGAGACATGGTATCGACACGGCAGCACTAGTAGAATAGTGTAGAAGCCATTGGTAACTGTAAATCATTTTACCAGTCTAGCTAATCATCATGGCTAACTGTGGGGTGAAAACAATTCCCTTATTTACTGTTAAATAGCCAATCTCTTTGGGCTCTGTTCAGAAGAAGTGCACTGTGTAGGGAATAGGGTGTTTGTTTGCGCACGTGCAGATGCAAAGTGTGTAGATGCGATGTGTATGCATGCGTGTGTGTGCAGATGCTGTGTGTGTGTGTGTTCTTACCGTTGCGCTGGGGGGGCCCTCTGCCCATCTGCTGGTTCATGCCAAAGGGGTCCTGGGGGTTCATGGCACTCGTATGAAGAGCCGAGTCCGAGTTGGTTCTGTGGAGGAGGAGAGAGAGAGAGGGAGGAGGAGGAGAGAGGGAGGAGGGGATGGAGGAGAGTGTTCATTTTCTCCCCAATGTCGTGGTATCCAATTTGTAGTTACATCGTTTTGTCCCACCCGTATGGACACGGGAGAGGTGAAGGTCGAGAGCCGTGCGTCCTCCGAAACACAACCCAAACAAACCGCACTGCTTCTTGACACAATGCCCACTTAACTCAGAAGCCAGCCGCACCAATGTGTCAGAGGAAACACCGTACACCTGGCGACCGTGTCAGCGCACACTTTGCCTGGCCCGCCACAGGAGTCGCTAGTGCGAGATGGGACAAGGGCAACCCTGCCGGCCAAACCCTCCCCTATCCAGGAAGACGCTGGGCCAATTGTGCGCCGCCCCATGGGTCTCCCGGTCGCGACAGAGCCTGGATATTAACCCAGAATCTCTAGTGGCACAGCTAGCACTGCGATGCCATACCTTAGACCACTGAGCCACTCGGGAGGCAGGGTGTTAATATTCTGAGCCAGTGGTGGACAGAGGATGAGGACGCCTCGCGGCTAGGTCAGAGTCATTCAGTGGTGGACAGAGGATGAGGACGCCTCACAGCTAGGTCAGAGAGTCATTCAGTGGTGGACAGAGGATGAGGACACCTCACAGCTAGGTCAGAGAGTCATTCAGTGGTGGACAGAGGATGAGGACAACTCATGGCTAGGTCAGAGAGTCATTCAGTGGTGGACAGAGGAAGAGGACAACTCACGGCTAGGTCAGAGTCATTCAGTGGTGGACAGAGGATGAGGACGCCTCACAGCTAGGTCAGAGAGTCATTCAGTGGTGGACAGAGGAAGAGGACGCCTCACAGCTAGGTCAGAGAGTCATTCAGTGGTGGACAGAGGATGAGGACGCCTCACGGCTAGGTCAGAGAGTCATTCAGTGGTGGACAGAGGATGAGGACGCCTCACGGCTAGGTCAGAGAGTCATTCAGTGGTGGACAGAGGATGAGGACGCCTCACGGCTAGGTCAGAGAGTCATTCAGTGGTGGACAGAGGAAGAGGACACCTCACAGCTAGGTCAGAGTCATTCAGTGGTGGACAGAGGAAGAGGACAACTCACAGCTAGGTCAGAGAGTCATTCAGTGGTGGACAGAGGATGAGGACACCTCACAGCTAGGTCAGAGTCATTCAGTGGCGGACAGAGGAAGAGGACAACTCACGGCTAGGTCAGAGAGTCATTCAGTGGTGGACAGAGGATGAGGACGCCTCACAGCTAGGTCAGAGTCATTCAGTGGTGGACAGAGGATGAGGACGCCTCACGGCTAGGTCAGAGTCATTCAGTGGTGGACAGAGGAAGAGGACACCTCACAGCTAGGTCAGAGAGTCATTCAGTGGTGGACAGAGGAAGGGGACAACTCACGGCTAGGTCAGAGGCATTCAGTGGTGGACAGAGGATGAGGACAACTCACGGCTAGGTCAGAGAGTCATTCAGTGGTGGACAGAGGATGAGGACAACTCACGGCTAGGTCAGAGTCATTCAGTGGTGGACAGAGGATGAGGACAACTCACGGCTAGGTCAGAGAGTCATTCAGTGGTGGACAGAGGAAGAGGACACCTCACAGCTAGGTCAGAGAGTCATTCAGTGGTGGACAGAGGATGAGGACGCCTCACGGCTAGGTCAGAGTCATTCAGTGGTGGACAGAGGAAGAGGACACCTCACAGCTAGGTCAGAGAGTCATTCAGTGGTGGACAGAGGAAGAGGACAACTCACGGCTAGGTCAGAGAGTCATTCAGTGGTGGACAGAGGATGAGGACAACTCACGGCTAGGTCAGAGAGTCATTCAGTGGTGGACAGAGGATGAGGACAACTCACGGCTAGGTCAGAGAGTCATTCAGTGGTGGACAGAGGATGAGGACAACTCACGGCTAGGTCAGAGAGTCATTCAGTGGTGGACAGAGGATGAGGACGCCTCACGGCTAGAGTCATTCAGTGGTGGGTCCAAAGTCTGCTCTGCCTACACACTAATACTTCGACACACACATTCTCAAACGTACACACACTCGCCCCCCCCCCCTCAGACGCACGCACACACACTCACACACACCTCTTTCACTGGCTACAGCTGAGGGCTTTCTCAAGTGCTCTTCATTAAGCTCCAATAGCTGTGTTCATGCTTCACAATCCCTCTAAGGACAAATCTCTCCCTCCCTCTTTCTTTCTTCCCATCCTCCACTTTCTCTTCCCCTTGAGGATGCATCTCTCACACTCTCCTTCTCAAGATGGTCACCCTCTTTCACAGTGGTTATAATGTCTCTCTGTGCAGTCCCTAAACTCGCTGAGACCGTACCATGTTCATTAGGGCACAACGTAGCAAAGTGCTCTGCAATGGAAAACAAGAACAAGTGTTTCTTATTGGACAAGTACAGGTAGATTGTAGCTCCCCGTTTCTGAACTTTTTCCTCCCACTGAACACGCCCTAGAGCTCAGTATGGTTCCTAACAGAGAGTCAATTCATTCATTAATAGCATATCATCAATAACAAATGACATAACATTGGTGATTAAACAACATGTCATTTATATGCAAATAAACATTGTAACATTTGCAATTAGCATCGTAACACCAGCATCACATCAGGAAACAGACAGATGGTCCAAAGAAAGACCAAACGATGAATGTAAACAAACTAAATAGTAGTGAATAAATCCACTGTGAGTCAGGAGGCACAGTGTTAGGTAGCGATGGGTGGCAGCAGCAGCGACAGGGTAGGTGGCGACAGCCTTACCCACCCAGTCACACGGTCCTACAGCTGGGTTAGTGACAATGACAGAAGAAAAAGACTGATTAGTGTTACTAGTATAGCGAGGTAGAAGAGACAGAGAGGTAGAGGGAGGGAGTGAAAGCGAACAGACACAGTAGTCTGTCTTGTGCTCCAACTCCGTGTCTCAAAGCCTTGCTAGAGAGAGACAGATGAACAGATATCAAAAAAAAAAAAAAGTTAAACAAGAGGGTGATTGAGGAGAGGAAGAGGGCATACAAAAGATAGAGCAAGAGAGGACACGAGAGAGCATGAGAGATTGGAATAGAGAGGAGAGAGAGCAGTGGGGTGAGAGAGCAAGAGAGGGGGAGGGGGTGAGAGAGTAAGTGAGAATGAGAGGATTGATTGGGCAGTCTACAACAGAGAGAGGAGAGACAGAGCAGTCCGGCAGAGTGGTTGGTCCGTGTGAGAGAGAAAGCAAGAGAGGAGGCTGAAGAGTTCAAAGGTCACCTGTTGAGCTGTGATATTAATCTAAATCCTGGTCGTTTCTCCTCGGCCCACGGCTGCTGCTCCCTTGGGAGAGAGAAAGAGAGAGAAACATCACGCTCGTTTCGTAGTTTACTTGAGCTCAGAAAAGGCCTGGATGCTGAGAGAGTGGGGGGAGAGAGAGAGAATAGGTTGGAAATTCTAAGGTGAGGAGGGAAATCTGGATGAGGGGGCTGGATACAGATCTACTAAAGTGGACTGACTACAGGTCTGGAATACAGATCTACTAAAGTGGACTGACTACAGGTCTGGAAACAGGTCAACTAAAGTGGACTGACTACAGGTCTGGATACAGATCAACTAAAGTGGACTGACTACAGGTCTGGATACAGATCTACTAAAGTGGAATGACTACAGGTCTGGATACAGATCTACTAAAGTGGACTGACTACAGGACAGGAAACAGATCAACTAAAGTGGACTGACTACAGGTCTGGAAACAGGTAGACTAAAGTAGACTGACTACAGGTCTGGAAACAGATCGACTAAAGTGGACTGACTACAGGTCTGGAAACAGGTCTACTAAAGTGGACTGACTACAGGTCTGGATACAGATCGACTAAAGTGGACTGACTACAGGTCTGGATACAGATCTACTAAAGTGGACTGACTACAGGTCTGGAAACAGATCGACTAAAGTGGACTGACTACAGGTCTGGATACAGATCTACTAAAGTGGACTGACTACAGGTCTGGAAACAGGTAGACTAAAGTGGACTGACTACAGGTCTGGAAACAGATCAACTAAAGTGGACTGACTACAGGTCTGGAAACAGATCAACTAAAGTGGACTGACTACAGGTCTGGATACAGATCTACTAAAGTGGACTGACTACAGGTCTGGAAACAGATCAACTAAAGTGGACTGACTACAGGTCTGGATACAGATAAACTAAAGTGGACTGACTACAGGTCTGGAAACAGGTAGACTAAAGTAGACTGACTACAGGTCTGGAAACAGATCGACTAAAGTGCACTGACTACAGGTCTGGAAACAGGTCTACTAAAGTGGACTGACTACAGGTCTGGATACAGATCGACTAAAGTGGACTGACTACAGGTCTGGAAACAGATCGACTAAAGTGGACGAACTACAGGTCTGGAAACAGTTCAACTAAAGTGGACTGACTACAGATCTGGATACAGATCTACTAAAGTGGACTGACTACAGGTCTGGAAACAGATCAACTAAAGTGGACTGACTACAGGTCTGGATACAGATCTACTAAAGTGGACTGACTACAGGTCTGGAAACAGGTAGACTAAAGTGGACTGACTACAGGTCTGGAAACAGATCAACTAAAGTGGACTGACTACAGGTCTGGAAACAGATCAACTAAAGTGGACTGACTACAGGTCTGGATACAGATCTACTAAAGTGGACTGACTACAGGTCTGGAAACAGTTCAACTAAAGTGGACTGACTACAGGTCTGGAAACAGATCAACTAAAGTGGACTGACTACAGGTCTGGAAACAGATCAACTAAAGTGGACTGAGTAAGTAAAGGAACCCCCTAAAAAACAAATAATGTCCATCAGACATTCAACAATGCTTTGTGGAAAGTAAATATTTTTCAGGAGGAACTGACTACACCTATTTGAATACAGATTCCCAGAAAGTATATATATATATATATATATATATTTTTTTTTTTACAGATCTCAGAAAGTACCGTAACTACTTTTATAAATGATTGGAATTCACATCTGAGAAAGCAACTAAATGTAAAACAAATTTGAATACAGATCTCGGGAAGTGACGACTTTTCCGAAATGATTGGATTGGCTGCCTTCAACTAATGACAAGGCTGTATCTGGAACTGCATGTTGAAGATATAATGAAGAGAGTACACCATTTACTATACTATTCCAATCTGAGAGTCTTATTTGATCTAGACAATACATTTCTATCTGAACATTCTGTAAATGTCCACTGCCCCAGGTGTATATAATCAAGTCAAACCAATGACATTTTGTACAGATAAGTACAGTATATAGCTCAACTACTATACAAGTCTTTAAACATGCCACTGAAAAGGTTGAAAGATGCAATACATTTTTATAATACCTGAAAACACTGCAGAGTAATTCAAAAGCCATTTGCAAACAGCACGTTGAATGCTGAGTAAATCAAATCAAATTTTATTTGTCACATACACATGGTTAGCAGATGTTAATGCGAGTGTAGCGAAATGCTTGTGCTTCTAGTTCCGACAATGCAGTAATAACGAGCAAGTAATCTAACTAACAATTCCAAAAAAAACTACTGTCTTATACACAGTGTAAGGGGATAAAGAATATGTACATAAGGATATATGAATGAGTGATGGTACAGAGCAGCATAGGCAAGATACAGTAGATGATATCAAGTACAGTATATACATATGAGATAAGTATGTAAACCAAGTGGCATAGTTAAAGTGGCTAGTGATACATGTATTACATAAGGATGCAGTCGATGATATAGAGTACAGTATCAACGTATGCATATGAGATGAACAATGTAGGGTAAGTAACATTATATAAGGTAGCATTGTTTAAAGTGGCTAGTGATATATTTACATCATTTCCCATCAATTCCCATGATTAAAGTGGCTGGAGTAGAGTCAGTGTCATTGACAGTGTGTTGGCAGTAGCCACTCAATGTTAGTGGTGGCTGTTTAACAGTCTGATGGCCTTGAGATAGAAGCTGAGCAGAAACAACTTTGAAGCTTTTTGTCCATCGGGGGGTGAATGTTCTTGTTTTTAACACACATTATACTATCTTTAAAGGGATCGTTTAAGTAGAATACAAACTAACATGATTTTCAACCTACCTTGGCTGTAGTTGATTCAAGAAGGCTGTTTTGGGATGTTTAGTTTCCTTTCAAAACTTAATAGCCATATTTTGTTACTGTTAGCATTCTCAGTAACACTTAACATGACATTGTTTTTGTGGCTGTGTAATCAAGCAACAATTACTTTGAGCAACATTTATTATTATGCAATTCTAAAGTTGATTTCTTGTTTAGAGCCCATTTGGTTGTGCTGTCCAGTAAAACATGTTCACAACTCAAATCTGTTCAGTGTGCTGTTATTACACTTGCTTTGGGATACTAGTTGTATCTGCCAAAACAAGTGCATTGATCTAGACACTCAATGTGTGCATAGTATTCTAGTTTCATTTGCAATAGTTTACCAGACCGTGCCAGGTGTGTGGGTGTAAACAGACCCCTATGATATTGTGGAGAGCCCGGTGTTAACCCTTTTCAACTGAATCCACGTTGGACGACTGGGATTGAACTGGGAGTTGATGCGAAGCAACGAGCAGAGTTAAACTACGGGGGACCAGCCCTACTCACCAGGGACGAAACAGGAGCACTAAACACAAGTATGCCTAACCAGGTGGACTAGCTGTGCCACAGTTCTGTAGATTATACAATTCAAGCCATCTTCATTGATCCAGACAACAGGGGATTGTGGTTATTCTTGTCGTCCTACACTATTGGCAGGGAGGGAGCAGCACAGGGTGAGGCACAGAGCAGCGCCCATAGAGCAGGTTAGGGGTTATGTGCCTTTCTCAAGGGCACATGTGCAGTAGGTGGTGCCTGAGATATTGATGCCAGCCACCCTGTGGTTGCTGCCTTCCTCTCGCCATATCCCTAGAGCACCAGGTACTGTAAGACAACTGTAGATCAAATCAAAACATCAACTAAGTTAAACCAGGAAAAATGAATTTTATCACTATTCCTTACAACCCTTAGGCTACATCCACACTTGTCCACATGGCAGAGACAAACACAAGTATCTGTGAAAATTAGCAAAGAATCAAGTTAAAAACCAATGCAAAATCTCCATCTCTGTAAATCTCTCAGTAAATAACCCCATCTGAGGAAACAGACATCTGAAGGCCTCATTGTAGATGACTAGCGAACAGCTGCTGTGACAGTGGAAGACACCAGCTGAAGGAGAATAGAGACTCTCTGCAGGAGAAACCCAGTGATTTTCAACCATGACTACATTTAGATGACTGAATTTAGCGATTACACGCTCATCCTGTGACACTCATGGTTGCTACTATCACACATTGTGGTCTGATAAAGTGTGTAATACAATGATAAGCTCACTGGAAGTGGCCTCTGAATCCCAAACCCTTTACTTGAAGAACAGTGCAGATGCAAAGTTTGGTAACAGAATGACTGCACAAAACTTTATTTTCTTACCAAACATTACATCTGCACTTTCAAGTCAATGTGTTTTTGTAAAATGTTCTGCAGAAAATGTTAATAGTCCTTGTGCATAGAGTTGTATGGTTTTAACTTTGCAATCATCTATTTCTGTTTGACATACATTGTAATGTGAAAGATCTGAGTCTCAGTGTCACTCTGTTGCAGTGGAATGACCCGTGTGTCGGAGATCCATTTCGCCCTCTGATAGACCAGGGGAATGGTCGGCATATTGTTTACACCTATGCAATCCTCTCAAATCTACGTAAGTACACTGCCTCGGGGCCGTGGGTAGGGTTTGATTTGGGATTCAGGGCCAGAGTAAGGGGGACAGCCAACTTCCCAGTCCAAACATGATCTTCTTAGATGGGATCCATCGTTGCCAAGGCCAGCAGTTCTTCCATCTGCCTACAGGGGGCGATCTCTGCTTCTCTCCTGAGGGGCGCTTTGCACTGCATCGTCACCTCCCTTCTATTAAAAAGTGTGGGGGGAGGCTAATAAAAATGGTCCACACCAACCTGTCATATCACTAAGCTCCTAGACACACTGGGGGTGCTGTATTTAGACTCACCCAGCAAAGTACACACTCCAGGAAGACGGACTTTGGAGCAAGTGGGATATATACCAAATACTCCACCCACCCTGCACTTTCAGTAGGTACACTGCAGCTGGGTGTTCTGCAATGCTATGACAGTACACACACACACACACACACATCTCATGAGCTGCTTTCCCCAGATGACAGCGGCTTTATTACACATTTCCATGTAAAGCTGTGTCCCTCCTCCCCCTGTACTGTATTGGGGCTTAGCAGCATGGGCCATATGGAGTTGGAACAGCCACATGCCTTCCCCTGCCCTTCTCTCATTCCCTTTCTCTCAATCTCTATCCCTCTCTCCCTTTCTCTCAGTCTCTATCCCTCTCTCCCTTTCTCTCAGTCTCTATCCATCTCTCCCTTTCTCTCAGTCGCTATCCCTCTCTCCCTTTCTCTGTCGCTATCCCTCTCTCCCTTTCTCTCAGTCTCTATCCATCTCTCCCTTTCTCTCAGTCTCTATCCCTCTCTCCCTTTCTCTCAGTCTCTATCCCTCTCTCCCTTTCTCTCAGTCTCTATCCCTCTCTCCATTTGTCTCTATCCATCTCTCCCTTTGTCTCTATCCATCTCTCCCTTTCCGTCTCTATCCATCTCTCTCTTTGTCTCTATCCATCTCTCTCCTTGTCTCTATCCATCTCTCTCCTTGTCTCTATCCATCTCTCTCCTTGTCTCTATCCATCTCTCTCCTTGTCTCTATCCATCTCTCCCTTTGTCTCTATTAGAGGTCGACCGATTATGATTTTTCAACGCCAATACCGATACCGATTATTGGGGGAACAAAAAAGCCGATAACGATTAATTGGACGATTTTTTAAACATTTATTTGTAATAATGACAATTACAACAATACTGAATGAACACTTATTTTAACTTAATATAATACATCAATAAAATCAATTTAGCCTCAAGTAAATAATGAAACATGTTAAATTTGGTTTAAATAATGCAAAAACAAAGTGTTGGAGAAGAAAGTAAAAGTGCAATATGTGCTATGTAAGCTAACGTTTCAGTTCCTTGCTCAGAACATGAGAACATATGAAAGCTGGTGGTTCCTTTTAAACATGAGTCTTCAATATTCCCAGGTAAGAAGTTTTAGGTTGTAGTTATTATCGGACTATTTCCCTCTATACCATTTGTATTTCATTAACCGTTGACTATTGGATGTTCTTATAGGCACTTTAGTATTGCCAGTGTAACAGTATAGCTTCCGTCCCTCTAGTTAGGCATTTCACTTCGGTTACACCAGCCTCATCTCGGGAGTTGATAGGCTTGAAGTCATAAACAGCGCAACGAAGAGCTGCTGGCAAAACGCACTAAAATGCTGTTTGAATGAATGTTTACGCACCTGCTTCTGCCTACCACCGCTCAGTCAGATACTTGTATGCTCAGTCAGATTATATGCAACGCAGGACACGCTAGATAATATCTAGTAATATCATCAACCATGTGTAGTTAACTAGTGATTATGATTGATTGTTTTTTATTAGATAAGTTGCTAGCTAGCATTAAACGTACCTTGGCTTACTGCATTCGCGTAACAGGCAGTCTCCTTGTGGAGTGCAACGAGAGAGAGGCAGGTCGTTATCGCGTTGGACTAGTTAACTGTAAGGTTGCAAGATTGGATCCCCCGAGCTGACAAGGTGAAAATCTGTCGTTCTGCCTCCGAACAAGGCAGTTAACACACCGTTCCTAGGCCGTCATTGAAAATAAGAATGTGTTCTTAATTGACTTGCCTAGTTAAATAAAGGTTAAATAAAAAGGTATAAAAATAAATAAAAAATAATCGTCAAATCGGCGCCCAAAAATACAGATTGTTATGAAAACTTGAAATTGGCCCTAATTAATCGGCCATTCCGATTAATCGGTCGACCTCTAGTCTCTATTCATCTCTCCCTTTCCGTCTCTATTCATCTCTCCCTTTCCGTCTCTATTCATCTCTCCCTTTGTCTGTATTCATCTCTCCCTTTCCGTCTATTCAGCTCTCCCTTCATCTCTCCCTTTCTGTCTCTATTCATCTCTCCCTTTGTCTCTATTCATCTCTCCCTTTCCGTCTCTATTCATCTCTCCCTTTGTCTCTATTCATCTCTCCCTTTGTCTCTATTCATCTCTCCCTTTCCGTCTCTATTCATCTCTCCCTTTGTCTCTATTCATCTCTCCCTTTGTCTCTATTCATCTCTCCCTTTCCGTCTCTATTCATCTCTCCCTTTCCGTCTCTATTCATCTCTCCCTTTCCGTCTCTATTCATCTCTCCCTTTCCGTCTCTATTCATCTCTCCCTTTCCGTCTCTATTCATCTCTCCCTTTGTCTCTATTCATCTCTCCCTTTCCGTCTCTATTCATCTCTCCCTTTCCGTCTCTATTCATCTCTCCCTTTCCGTCTCTATTCATCTCTCCCTTTGTCTCTATTCATCTCTCCCTTTGTCTCTATTCATCTCTCCCTTTCCGTCTCTATTCATCTCTCCCTTTGCGTCTCTATTCATCTCTCCCTTTCCGTCTCTATTCATCTCTCCCTTTGCGTCTCTATTCATCTCTCCCTTTCCGTCTCTATTCATCTCTCCCTTTGCGTCTCTATTCATCTCTCCCTTTGCGTCTCTATTCATCTCTCCCTTTGTCTGTATTCATCTCTCCCTTTCCGTCTCTATTCATCTCTCCCTTTCCGTCTCTATTCATCTCTCCCTTTCCGTCTCTATTCATCTCTCCCTTTGTCTCTATTCATCTCTCCCTTTGTCTGTATTCATCTCTCCCTTTGTCTGTATTCATCTCTCCCTTTGTCTGTATTCATCTCTCCCTTTGTCTGTATTCATCTCTCCCTTTCTCTCGGTCCATTCCTCACCATCCCTGTCTTCTGTCTTTCGCTCTCCAGCCATCCGTCCCAGTTATCAGGATGGTCGACAGACTCACTGGTACTGATTTGTCTCCAAGACCATCTTAGGGCAGCTGCCAGTATACTTAATATTCACCCTACAGAATCATAATATTATCATAATATTATTTGATATAATATTCCCAACACAAGAACAGAGTTTGGTAGGAGGGGCTTTAGCTTTGCTGGCCCGTCATTGTGGAACATTTTACAAAATAATTTAAAACGGGATCTTTTTTATTCTGATTGATGATTTTAAATCCCAGATTGGAGGGCTGCTGACAACATATTGCATATGTTTTGAAACCTGTTATTTTAAGCTCTCTTATGGACTTTGCACTGTTTTAACTTCCATTCATTGTGTTGTCTCATATGGAACTATATGTATGCTGCTTCTCCAGGGCTCACATGGAAAAGAGATGTCTCAATGTGTCATCTCTCGTTAAATAAAGGATAAATAAAAACACAATATCCTTCTTTCCCATCCCTCCAGAGGATAGAAACAAATCTGGAAATTAAAAGACTTGTGAAAACAATACGGCCTGCTAGACGATTATAGGCTGTACAGAGACCAGAGGAGAATCACAGAATCACACAGATATGAGGATTAGCTGCCACGAATCACACAGCCGCACAGCCAAAGCGGTCAAATATTGCTCAGAGGATCGTGTGCATGGTGCATGCTGCTTTGGCCGTCTGATGCCATTCGTTGTCAACGGTCTTTTTTAGCTATTCAACTGTACAGTTACAGCACGGCTGGGCTCATTGATTTATTCTGCGCCCCAAATGGCAACCTATTCCCTACATAGGGCACTACTTTTGACCAGAGCCCTATGGACCCTGGTCAAAAGCAGTGCACCTAGGGAATAGGGTGCCATTGAGGGCACACTGAGCTGGTGTGAGAGAGAGGAAGTGATCTTAACATACGTTAACCAAAATAGAGGCTTGTTGTTAATGGGTGAGTGGTGGTTAATAATTAAACAGACCACCTAAGCAGAGGATAAAGGTTCTCTAGAATCAGAAATACATCACACACTCACACAGAGAGAGCACGGGAATGTCTAAATCCCATCCCCAGGAGGGCCTTTTTGTTAGTCTATCCCCGGGGGAGATCAGTGTAAGATCCCATTCCCAGGAAGGCCTTTAAGTTAGTCTATCCCTGGGGAAGGTCAGTGTAAGAGCCTATCCCTGTGGAGAACAGGCCAGGCTGGGAAGAGAGCAGGGCCATGGAAAGATGGGTGGTGTGTACAGTGCCTTCAGAAAGTATTCACACCACTTAACTTTTTCCACATTTTGTGTTAGAAAGTGGGATTAAAATGGATTTAATTGTTATTTTTTGTCAACTATCTACACAGAATACTCTGTGTCAAAGTGGAAGAAAAAAATAGAACATTACGAAAACATTTATGAAATATAAAACAGTAATATATCTTGATTAGATAAGTCTTCAACCCCCTGAGTCAATGCATGTTAGAATCGCCTCCGGCAGCAATTACAGCTGTGAGACTTTCTGGGTAAGTCTGTAAGAGCTTTGCAAATCTAGATTGTACAATATTTGCACATTATTCTTTTTAAAATGATTCAAGCTCTGTCAAGTTGATCATTGCTAGACAGACATTTTCAAGTCTTGCCATAGATTTTCAAGCCAATTTAAGTTAAAACTGTAACCAGGCCACTCAAGAACATTCACTGTCTTCATGTAGAAGTATAGATTTGTGTAGATTTGTGTAAACTCCAGAGTAGATTTGACCTTATGTTTTAGGTTATTGTCCTGCTGAAAGGGGATTTTATCGGCCAGTGTCTGTTGGAAAGCAGACTGAACCAGGTTTTCCTCTAGGATTTTGCCTATGCTTAGCTCCATTTAGTTTATTTTCATCATTAAAAAAAACTCCCTAAACTTTGCCAATGACAAGCATAACCATAACATGTGCTTGAAAATATGAAGAGCAGGACTCTGTGTTGGATTTGCCCCAAACATAAAACTTTTTTACTTTAGTGCCTTATTGCAAACAGGATGCATGTATTGGAATAGTTTTTATTCTGTACAGGCTTCCTTTCAAACATTCTGTCAAATTAGGTTAGTATTGTGGAGTAACTACAATGTTGATCCATCCTCAGTTTTCTCCTATCACAACCATTAAAAACTCTAACTATTAAAAAGGGTGAAATCCCTGAGTGGTTTCCTTCCTCTCCGGCAAATGTGTAATTAATAACTTCACCATGTTCAAAAGGGATATTCAATGTCTTCTTTTTTTAAACCCATCTACCAATAAGTACCCTTCTTTGTGAAGTATTGGAAAACCTCCCTGGTCTTTATGGTTGAATGTGTTTGAAATTCACTTCTCAGCTGAGGGACCTTACAGATAATTGTGTGTGATACTGAGATGAGGGAGTCATTAAAAAATCTTATTGCACAGAGTGAGTCCATGCAACTTACGTGTCTTGTTAAGCACATTTTTACCCATGAAAGTATTTAGGCTTGCCATAACAAAGTGGGTTGAATACTTACCAATTCAAGACATTTTAGCTTTTAATTCATTTGTAAAAATGTTAAACATTGTTCAACCTTCAGATTATGTGGTATTGTGTGTAGGCCAGTGACACAAAATATAATTCTAATCCAATTTAAATTAGGCTGTACAAAGGGTGTGAATACTTTCTGAAGGCACTGTAGGTGGGGGTGGAGGAGGGCGTGGGACAGGGAGAGAGCCAGAGACCCCGGTGACTGACCCTGGTCCAGCTGGGCTCCATAGGGACACATCAGTGCCTCTTGCCCAGGGCCAAAGTCTCCAGACCCAGGGTGCAGGGCCCTAGCCAAGGAACGCCTCTACCCAGACACCGGTGGGATCATGGCTCCCTCTTGGGGAGTAGTGTACTGAGAAACCAGCTCCAAATACACAACCTGACCCCTTCTTCACTGGGGTCACACCAGACACACTGAACATCCACTATAACAGGCCATGAGAAGAGGAGGGGGAAGGGAGCGAGCGAGAGAAAGAGACGGGGAGGGAGAAAGGGAGAGCGAGAGATGGAGAGACCAAAAGGAAGGAAGAGGAAAAGAGGGTATTTTGCACCAAATTGATAAATTCCTCCAGAGAGATCTAACAGGTCAGGCAGCCATATTTAGATGTGAGAGAACCACAACCTTAAAATAACAATCTGGAAGGGGGAGATAATCATAAAACCTGTTGTCCCGACAGCTAGTCAGAGAGGACAGTGCACTACATAGGGAATGGGGTGCCATTTGGGACGTAACCAGGGACTGTGTGTGTGAACGGTGCGGTTCCCCTAGCTGCATATCTGTCGTGCTTGCCTGGCCCGCGCTGCCAATCCCAAAGCATTGACCCCATTGGTCTCTAAGCCCACTGATCTGAAAGCAGGCTTTAGACAAGCCAGCAGCCTGCAATGCATCTCGACGCACTGGAGTGGTTTCACAACGCTAGACAGACAAGAGCACACACACGTACGTTTAGTATACATACAGACCGCCATACAATACTAATGGATACAAAACCTCCAAAGAAAAACACACAGAGAAACACTTGCTATCTACACTCTGGATCAGCACTTCATCCTCTCGTAATTGTCTGTTTGATGACAGCCGGGGACACTAAGCCTGTGTATAGACAGCGGGCTCTGATCTGCTCTCTGGGGCGCGGACAGAGCTGAAAGGGTTAAGGGGATTTGTGGCCCGTCTCCAGGCAACCTGCCTAGGCGGTAATGCAGTGCAGATGTGGTCGGCGCTGTAAACACTTCCCACTCTGCTCTCTCCCCTGAGATGGACCAGCACTGGAGCATCTGTCTCCCAGACCCAGACTGAATCTCAGCAACAAGACCACAGAGTCAAGCAGAGACACATTAACAAATCAATTCAATATACAAAACACAGTGACCGATCCAAACTGACAGCCACAAAACAGACACCACCAACACTACCAGACCCTTATTGGCACAGACCTGAAATACTATCAGATCGATACACTCCCAAGAACTACACACTCACAGACCGAATGCTGCCTTCTCATCCGTGTTGATATGTGTAAGAGCATCTGCTTAGTGACCAAAATGCCAAATGTATTTTCCATTATCTAGGAAGAACAGACCAGCCCACAGTCCAGATCTGCTGTCGCCCACTGAAACACATTCTGACACTAGTTGGTTTCAATACAAATCTACAGCCTGTAGATGAGAACTTCTTAGGTCAAGGAAAACATCTAAAAGAGGAAACTACCTCCCATTGGCCTTTGAAGAATGTAACATGGCATGGGCACTACTACCACCACAACACATGTAAGCACACAACCTCAGGGTCAAAAATAGAACAAGGCCTATATCAACAAACACCATGGTCCGGTGGTCTTGAAACTCAGCCATCCTACAGACAGTCAGCAGACGCAAAGCTAACTGCTAAGTAGCTAGTTCTACTTTGTTGGGGTAAGGTGAAGTTGCCTCGAGGTGCTGGTCTTGGGTCAGTTTTGTATTTCCCCAATTAATGGTTAAGGTTAGGATTCGGGAAGATGATCCTAGATCTGTACTTACAGCACTAATGTGGAGGGCATAGGTCTGCTGGGAACCTGCTTCTCAACTGGTGGATCAGAAGCCACTTGTGGCCGATTGCTTCTGGGTCAAAGCAGGTTGTTGCTCACAATACCAGTATCTACCATATTGCATAACATGAATCAGACTAAACTACAACACAATCTACACAGACCTTCACAGAGAGCAGATTCATAGCCAACCTTGGCCTTTCTCCATTTCCCTACACCCACATTAACATCTACTAAAATGTGTATGCAACCAATAACATTTGACTTGATGGCAGGGGCTACCACTGAAAAGCACTTCAAATACAAGACAGACCCAAATTACTCCCAGATCTTCTCACCAATCTAGCTTGAGCTTCACAGTGACTTTGAGAGGGGAAATAAATATACTGAACAAAAATATAAAATGCAACAATTAAAGATTTTACTGAATGATCAGTCAAATTTTAAAAAATTCATTAGGCCCTAATCTATGGATTTCACATGACTGGGCAGGGGTGCAGCCATGGGGAGCCAGGCCCAGCCAATCAGAATGAGTTTCTACCCAGAAAATGGCTTTATTACAGACAGAAATATTATCCCCAACACAAGGTGCACCTGTGTAATGACCTTGGCAGGGAAAAGGAAAAATGGTCACTAATAGGGATGTAAATCAATTTGTGCACATGGAACATTTCTGGGATTTTTTTATTTCAGCTCATGAAACATGGAACCAATACTTTACATGTTGCGTTTATATTTTTGTTCAGTGTACAAACTTATGTTTTCCTTCATCAGTTAACATTAAGTGGTGACATGAGAATCAAGACCCAGAAAGGATCCAAAACACACAACCCAGACTTCACACCAAGTTCAGCAGAGAGTCAATGTGGTGGAAAACTCCAACAACAACTGAAAAGATTAACTATAAACAGTGGAGTCACAGATGAACTGGAACAGATCGCAGAGCTCGCTTCACCCTTTGACCCTACCGAGAGCACCAAAAAACAGAGAGGGACGGATGTGACCTTAACACGTGCGGTGCACACAGTAGTCAGAGCCAACAGAGGGGAGCATATCCCTGTAACACTGTTGAGTGGAGCGGGAGGCTAGGATTGGCCAGCAGGGCCATGGAGGGGTTACAGTGCCAATAATGCTGAGGGAGCAAGGAAGATGGAGAGAGACTGAAATAAAATGTTCAATTATGCCATTTATATTTCATGGGGCAAGATACCTTAAAGAGAGAGAGAGCGAGCAAAGGATAGAGATATGGAGAGATATCTAAAAGAAATACCTAAAAGAAGAGAGAGAAAGCAATATAGAAAGAGACCGGTAAGCTGGTCACACAACTCTGTCCTTAAGGGGTGGAAGTGTGTTAGTCAGAGAAGAATGCATGTGGTGAGTAGTTGGGTGGACACCAGGGCCTCTGGTCCAGTAGAGAGAAGCATTAAGACAGGTCACAGACATTAATAAAACACAGACATTTAACACTGTGCATCAATACAAGGCATTAACAACATGTCTTTCAGCAACCACAAAAACAAGAGTCATTCAATCAATCCCTAGAATATGGTGAAACAGAGCCTTAACATGAGGACCTCAAAGACATTCATCATTAGCCAAGTCACTTTTGCTCATATGATGTATTCTATACTGTGTAGCTAGCATGTCACATAATGCCTAGGATCGCTTGGTTTGCTGAAAATCCATTGGGTGGCCTCTGGAAGCACTTGATTAGCGGCCATCTGAATGAGGGATGTACACATAAAACACTGGTTACCAAGTCAACACGTTTAACCAGTTCAGGGCAGTAACTGAAGAGAGGAAGTGGGAAAAGTTGTGTTTGTCTGCCGAGGCTGAATGCTCTAAAACAAATACATCACTGTTCACCGTCTAAGGGTTAAATATGCTCCTATTTGAGCTAATAAATTATCCCCAAGGGAGATTCTTGAAGGAAAACACTGAAGTATAACTACACTGAAATCCTGTTTTAATGTCCTAACACAATCGGATTCATAATCATAACCTGATTTTTCAACTAAAACATAGTCCCACCTTCTCTGGTTTTATTGTTTATGTGCGTAATTAGCGAAGCTTCAGAAATGTCTTTACATAAACAATAGAGGCGCTGTCAAAAAGTTTAAAACTTCAACAACACTTAATCTTGTTCAACCAAACCCAATCAGATTTGATCTAGGCTATCACTATCCCACAACGGGTCAATTGTGATAGAGCCAAGAGGCAGTGTGAATCAATCCCAACCCAAATCCAGAGTAAATCTGTGTCCGTATGTTTGTGTAGCACATGCCTGTGTGTATGATGCACATGGCACTCCCTCCCTGCTCTTTCTGGGAACACGAGGTCACGGCAACATCTGTTTGCTGGGTCAGGAGGTTTGTCATCACAGGCCAACCTGTTTTTGTCTGTCAACAATGACATGAGGGTGTGGACCTGCCGACCTACACACCGATCTTGGGACAGATTTGGATTTCCCCCACTATTGGTTAAGGTTAGGATTGGGGAGGGGAAACCAGGTTTTATGACACTGTTCTCCAGTACAGTACAGTAAGAGCAAAGATGGAGGCCATGTGTGTCCATGCTGGGCTTCAGAGGCTGCAGTTCTACGGGGGTGAGAGGAGAAGGCAGGGTGACTGGCAGCCGGCCAAGCCAACATTCAAAACACACAACTGTATAGAGCGAGAGAGAGAGGAAGAGAGCGGGAGAGGGAGGGGTTCGGCTAAGCCCTTTATTGCAGGGCTGCAACTCACTGCCTTGTAAACACTGGAGGGAGAGAAAACTGTCCAGTAATTACACTGCTGCCTTCTCTAGGTAGGTAAAACCAGGCAGGCAGTTTAACTGAAGAAACACACACGCACAAACACGCATGCACACACATGGCAGTGGTACCTAACGAGCATTAATAAGCCATGACATTATCAAATTTTGTAAACGGTGTTGATTTCCCCTTTAAGCTGGAGATACTTAAGCAAAGCACAGGAGGACCGCAAAGACTTGTGGGCCGGATTCACCCTATGACAGCAATGAGTCACAACAGCGGCAGGTAGAGCATTAGAATGACGGCATCTGACCTTTAAACCAAAAGGCTATCTGTCAGAAGCACCTCTGTAGACGCGTGGCCCACCTGGGTGCCTCACATGGCAATCTGATCCCTTCACTGAGCATCTCTGAGTAGATACATAGTCACGAGCCCTTGGCCCTGGTCAAAAGTGGTGCACTATATAGTCACGAGCCCTTGGCCCTGGTCAAAAGTGGTGCACTATATAGTCACGAGCCCTTGGCCCTGGTCAAAAGTGGTGCACTATATAGTCACGAGCCCTTGGCCCTGGTCAAAAGTGGTGCACTATATAGTCACGAGCCCTTGGCCCTGGTCAAAAGTGGTGCACTATATAGTCACGAGCCCTTGGCCCTGGTCAAAAGTGGTGCACTATATAGTCTTGGCCCTGGTCAAAAGTGGTGCACTATATAGTCACGAGCCCTTGGCCCTGGTCAAAAGTAGTGCACTATATAGTCACGAGCCCTTGGCCCTGGTCAAAAGTAGTGCACTATATAGTTGGCCCTGGAGCCCTAGTGGCCCTGGTCAAAAGTAGTGCACTATATAGTCACGAGCCCTTGGCCCTGGTCAAAAGTCAGCCCTGGTCAAAAGTAGTGCACTATAGTCACGAGCCCTTGGCCCTGGTCAAAAGTAGTGCACCGAGCCCTTGGCCCTGGTCAAAAGTAGTGCACTATATAGTCACGAGCCCTTGGCCCTGGTCAAAAGTAGTGCACTATGTAGTCCCATGCCCTGGTCAAAAGTAGTGCACTATATAGCCACAAGCCCTGGTCAAAAGTAGTGCACTATATAGTCACGAGCCCTTGGCCCTGGTCAAAAGTAGTGCACTATATAGTCACGAGCCCTTGGCCCTGGTCAAAAGTAGTGCACTATATAGTCACGAGCCCTTGGCCCTGGTCAAAAGTAGTGCACTATATAGTCATGAGCCCTTGGCCCTGGTCAAAAGTAGTGCCCTATATAAGGGATAGGGTGCCATTTGGGATGCAACCCATGCTTAATGCAAATCTGCCTGCTGCACAAGGGTATTACTGGGCCACAATCTGAATTCAGAGTAAGTTAAAGTAGCTGTCCAGTGTTCCATGTCGATCAAAAATTACAATTATGTTAAAAACAGCTTGTTTTGTTAGTTGTTTTTACACAACATTACAAATACTAGTATCTGTAAAGCCACTCACCTTCTCCAGTTGTTGTCCGGCGGAGGGGACAGGTACACGGTTCCGTACGGGGAGCTCTCCATGTGGTGCTCAGTCAAGGAAATTACAATAATGGAACACAACTCTGCCATAACAAAACATTACATTTCATGCATTTCTAAATAACAGTGGACTACATTTCCTAACAGTAAAACTACTTAACTATTCTATTACTACATTCTAGTCTAATTCCTCATTTGATTCAAATGGAGTATGAGATTGCATATTCTACCTAGATTAAAGATTTCTCTATACGCGCACACGTGATATGGTAATGAATAAACGCATGCAGGAAATAGTGGGCGGCTGGTGTGAAGTTCTGTGAACAATATGGCTGCCTGGACTAGGCCCAACCCCCGGAGCGGAGTTCCTGACATTGTCTAGAGAGCAGTAGGGAGTGAAGTGCAATGTAGAGTCAGACTATAGACAGCTTTAGACCTTCAGTTAGACTCATCTCACTGTCATGAAAGTAAGGTAAGAGGGTCTCTGTGCTTTTCATTGAGAAAGGACAGGCGGAACTCACTCAAAAGCAAAATAGTACTTGATTCTATCAAGTTCTAGCATAGTTTAAAAAACATGTTTCAGGCCAAAAAGCTATCATTAGATGGTTCAAGTGCAGAGATGACGATACCAGACAAATTAGTGCATATACAAATATGTTCCTCTAGCAGCCAAACTCTCTGGGCTTTTCAAAAAGAAAGACTATCATTAAAAAGCCTACCAGTAAGCAGAAATGATGCACCATTAGCACACACACTGATTTTCTATATGTATTTTGAAAATCAAACAGAAACTTAGCTAAATAAATATGTTGGAGCGCCTCCCATCTCTAATAGGGACTTAGACTACTCTCATTACCAGCCATCATTTGTAAAGGCTCTGGTTAAATGAAGTCATTTCTACAGAGTGACTGGCTGGCTGGGGCAGATGGAGCCTGGTGCCCTCCTGGCAACCCCTAGCACAGATCTCCTTCAGTGACTCTGGCTCGCTGCAATCAAAACACCACACACACTAAGGGCTAGGCAATATATCACATTCATTTGAATGTAATGTTTCTGTGCGATATTCCAAATGCCTGGAAACGAATGCTCATTTTGTCATGCGCAGTACTGCTAGCAGCATTTTAGCCAGACTGTTATACTAGCTGTCTAGTCAGTTTCATAAATCAATTATATAAATTGGCAACTCATTTTGAGAAATAAGTTGGGTCACTTGATTTCAACATCTGAACTAAGTAGACAGGCTAGCATGCTGTTCAAACAGTTGGAGGACAGAAGGGTGTGTTCATAACAATTCAACTGTTCTACCTTGTTAGACAGCAAATAGACCCAAGTAGGCTAAATTTAAAATATAAAGATTAGTGGTCTACTCACGAGCACATGGGCTTGTGCTTGAGTGTGTTCATGAGACTGGTGTTAATTATCTAGAATGCCTGCTACAACAAGTTAGTCATTATTAGTGAATGTGCATTATGCATGGTTGTGGTTATATTTGTAACAAAAAAGTTATTTTTCAGACAGATTGAAAGACAGATCAGTGATCATTACAACAACAAAAAAGCAGGTTAAACTATTTTGATAAAATTGTCATCTTATGGATGTGCAAGGCTTATACTTAGGATTAGTATAATTTCACAAGTCCTGAATTCATTTGTTTATTGATGACTGTTTGAAATGCAGTGTATTTGAACTTAAAATTGTACAACAAAGCTTATTTACAGATATACTGTATATTGTGAATTGCCCATAAATCCATGAAAAAAAATGTTAGATTTTTTGGCCATAATCTCAGACCAGTGTATGAGATGACATAATGGAAGGAGATCCCATCCCAACAGGTTATTTCAGTCCAGTCTGCATTAAGGCAATCAGAATTGTACTCTAGATCAGGGGTACTCAAACTTTAGGGCCAAGGACCATATTTGTGATAGCAAATTCATCAGGGACCCGATCAAAAATCAGAAAACAACTAGTGAGATAGATAAATAAATAAATAAAAAGCATACAAGTAGTTTTACTTTGGCAGTGCACGGCTGGACGAACCAAGTCTCGGGCCCTGGGAAAGAACATTTTAAAAGCCTGCCTCTTGGGATCAGAGAACATCTAGCAGTTTTCAAGTTAATTTACATCAATTATACACATTTTTGTCATGGGGCAGAGAGATTGTGTTGTTGCAGCCTGAAAAGCTAATATCCTGCAAGTCTACCTACACATTGTGACATTTATGTAAGAAAATAATTAGGGAACACAATCAGTATAGAGTCGAACACTGTATAAATTGGTAATGTATTTATTTGACCCTTTATTTAACTAGGCAAGTCAGTTAAGAACAAATTCTAATTTACAATGACAGCCTAGGAACAGTAGGTTAACTGCCTTGTTCAGGGGCAGAACGACAGATTGTACCTTGTCAGCTCAGGGATTCGTTCTAGCAACCTTTCGGTTACTGACCCAACGCTCAAACCACTAGGCTACCTTCCGCCTCAATACTGCAGTGGATACCATTATCCCTGTGAGCCTCCCAGGCCCATGTTGCCAAGGGTTATGAAGATACATTGTAGACATTGTATTACATTACACACTCTAAACCTATTCCATATCAATAAAAAAAGTTAGTATTATACATATTAAAAAGTATGTTTTATTATTTGTTTTTAAATATTTTGAGATCTGGCCTCCGGAGGTACTGCAGGGGGTCCTCACAATCTCACAATTCTGCAGCGATATGCCATCCCATCTGGTTTGCACTTAGTGGGGCTATCATCTGTTATTCAACAGGCCAATGACCCAAAACACACCTCCAGGGCTATTTGACTAAGGAGAGTGATTCAGTGCTGTAATCAGATGATCTGGCCACCACAATCACCCGACCTCAACCCAATTGAGATGGTTAGGGATGAGTTTGACAGCAGAGTGAAGGAAAAGCAGCCAACAAGTGCATATGTAGGAACTCCTTCAAGACTATTGGAAAAGCATTCCAGGTGGCTACCTCAAACATGGTTGAGAGAATGCCAAGAAAGTGCAAAGCTGTCAAAGCCAAGGGTGGCTATTTTCATTTGTTTAACACTTTTTTGGTTACTACATGATTCCATATGTGTTTCATTATTTTGATGTCTTCACTATTATTCTACAATGTAGAAAACAGTAAAAATAAAGAAAAAGCCTAGAATTGTGCAAGTTCTCCCACTTAAAAAGATGAGGCCTGTAATTTTCATCATAGGTACATTTCAACTATGACAGACAAAATGAGAAGAAAAAAAATCCAGAAAATCACATTGTATGAATTTATTTGCAAATTATGGTGGAAAATAAGTATTTGGTCACCTACAAACAAGCAAGATTTCTGGCTCTCACAGACCTGTAACTTCTTCTTTAAGAGGCTCCTCTGTCCTCCACTCGTTACCTATATTAAATGGCACCTGTTTGAACTTGTTATCAGTTTAAAAGAGACCTGTCCACAACCTCAAACAGTCACACTCCAAACTCCACTATGGCCAAGACCAAAGAGCTGTCAAAGGACACCAGAAACAAAATTGTAGACCTGCACCGGGCTGGGAAGACTGAATCTGCAATAGGTAAGCATCTTGGTTTGAAGAAACCAACTGTGGGAGCAATTATTAGGAAATGGAAGACATACAAGACCCCTGATAATCTCCCTCGATCTGGGGCTCCACGCAAGATCTCACCCCGTGGGGTCAAAATGATCACAAGAACGGTGAGCAAAAATCCCAGAACCACATGGGGGGACCTAATGAATGACCTGCAGAGAGCTGGGACCAAAGTAACAAAGCCTACCATCAGTAACACACTACGCCGCCAGGGACTCAAATCCTGCATTACCAGACGTGTCCCCCTGCTTAAGCCAGTACATGTCGAGCCCTGTCTGAAGTTTGCTAGAGAGCATTTGGATGATCCAGAAGAAGATTAGGAGAATGTCATATGGTCAGATGAAACCAAAATATAACTTTTTGGTAAAAACTCAACTCGTCGTGTTTGGAGGACAAAGAATGCTGAGTTGCATCCAAAGAACACCATACCTACTGTGAAGCATGGGGGTGGAAACATCATGCTTTGGGGCTGTTTTTCTGCAAAGGGACCAGGACGACTGATCCGTGTAAAGGAAAGAATGAATGGGGCCATGTATCGTGAGATTTTGAGTGAAAACCTCCTTCCATCAGCAAGGGCATTGAAGATGAAACGTGGCTGGGTCTTTCAGCATGACAATGATCCCAAACACACTGCCCGGGCAAAGGAGTGGCTTCGTAAGAAGCATTTCAAGGTCCTGGAGTGGCCTAGCCAGTCTCCAGATCTCAACCCCATAGAAAATCTTTGGAGGGAGTTGAAAGTCCTTGTCGCCCAGCAACAGCCCCAAAACATCACTGCTCTAGAGGAGATCTGCATGGAGGAATGGGCCAAAATACCAGCAACAGTGTGTGAAAACCTTGTGAAGACTTACAGAAAACGTTTGACCTCTGTCATTGCCAACAAAGGGTATATAACAAAGTATTGAGATAAACGTTTGTTATTGACCAAATACTTACATTCCACCATCATTTGCAAATAAATTAAAAATCCTACAATGTGATTTTCTGGATTTGTTTTTCTAATTTTGTCTGTCATAGTTGAAGTGTACCTATGATGAAAATTACAGGCCTCTCATCTTTTTAAGTGGGAGAACTTGCACAATTGGTGTCTGACTAAATACTTTTTTGCCCCACTGTATGCATGCATGTATGTATGTATGTATGTATGTATGTATGTATGTATGTATGTATGTATGTATGTATGTATGTATGTATGTATGTATGTATGTATGTATGTATGTATGTATGTATACACACACCCCTGAATTTGAGAATCCCTGCTCTAGAGATTAAGGAGTGTGACCCTCACCCTGGACTGAAATGACTGATTCATAATTTAGAGATGACTGCTATGCTCACTGTCTGTGACCAAAACAAGAACAACTAGGACACAAATATTATAGTAAATAGAAATCACCGTTGTGGCTCAGCCGACATTTCAAATCAAAGTTTATTGGTCGCATACACAGATTTTCAGATGTTAATCGCAGGTGCAGCTAAATGCGTGTGTTTCTAGCTCCAACAGTACAGCATCAACAATGTAACACACACAATCCAGACAAATAAAAAAACGTGAAAAATCAGAACGAGGAATGTCAGAGACCGGAATATAAATATACATAATGTATATACATGTATAAACTGGTTGGTTCGAGCCCTGAATGCTGATTGGCTGAAAGCCGTGGTATATCAGACCGTATACCATGAGTATGACAAAAAAATATTTTTTACTGCTCTAATTATGTTGGTAACCAGTTTAAAATAGCATTAAGGTACCTTGAGGGTTTGTGATATATGGCCAATATACCATGGCAAAGGGCTGTGTCCTAGCACTCCACATTGCGTCGTGCGAAAGAACAGCCATATACCTCTCCCCCTCGGGACTTATTGCTTAAATATATAATGGTGTGTAAAGACAGTATGGACAGTATATGAATAGAAAAAGGTGTGTACAGTGCAATAAGCTAACCTTTACATAATATATAGGTGTAGATAGATATCACTGAGTGGAAAGCTCTCGCTGCAACGACAGGACATGTGATGATCAGAATATAATAATATGCTGCAAAGCAACTTACAGCAGTGTGTCCATTTTTCATATGTGAAGCCTGGAGCAATTGTCACAGACAGACATTTGTCTTGGTCAGCCTAAGGGTAACGCAGTGCAATTTAAAAAAGGGACTAGCATCCTGCCTATAGCCTAACCCTGAAAGCTCTGAAAAACAAGAACACGGTGCAGTCCTCTTAATAGGCCAGCTGACATGGCTGATTAGAAGACAGGGATTAGCAAAACATGTTCTATGTTGATGTGATCAATAAAGTTACATGACATCGCAACGGGGCAACCGGGAGACATTATGACATGCATGTTCCTGGTCCACAAAGCCAGAAGCAACGGATGGATTACCACTGGGGGAGATCTAATAACACTCAAAGTGGGCTGCTAATGCAGTCGAGAGAGACAAAGAATGATGGAGAGAAAGGATGAGGGAGAGAAAGGATGAGGGAGAGCGAGAGAGAAGAAAGTAAGGTACAAAGAAAGACAGATGGCAAGGTAGAGAAAGAAAGAAAATAGACAGGAAATGGATTGGTAGAGGGAGGAAAAGAGAGCATTCACACTGAAAGCTTTGTCCACCCTCTTCAATACATGTCATTTTGCAGATGCTCTTATCCAGAGTGACTTAAGGAGCAATTAAGGTTAAGTGCCTTGCTCAAGTGTACGTTGAAAGATTTTTCAATTATATGGTTTATTTTGCCCCAGTTTAAAAAAAAAAAAATGTTATTAAAAAAAGCACCATTAGATATACTGAAAACTTCAGTGTTGTGGTCATCTTCAGCTTTTGAATGATCCATAAGTAAACAGCAGGTAGCCTAGCGGTTAAGAGCGTTGGATCGAGCCGACTAGGTGAGGTGCTCTGAGAGTTGCATCACATTAATATATATTTATTCAACCTTTTCTTTTTCCATAAGGAGTTCCTTACTGTTCAAGTCTGTGTGCATCAAGTTATAGTTATGCAGATGTTTCAGTTCTTGCCTTGAAGGCTTGTCCAACTTACATAAAACTGGAGAATTAAAAGAATAGCCGAGAACTTGACTGTACGCGGTAGTTGCTGTTGCTAGCAGATCAAGTTCTGGGAAGTTGTCCATTGTTGGTCTTGGAGACAGACGGGTGTGTGTGAGAAAGGGAAAGAGGAGAGAAGGGGGAAAAGAAAGTGTGTGTGTGAGAAAGCAAAAGAGAAAGGGGGAGAGTGTGTGCGTGATCTCGCCGGGCTTCAGCAGCAGAGAGAGGAAGTCTTTGATTTGGATGGATATTGAGTTGCATGTTCCATTCCCCATAAATTCATCAGGATGACTCCCTGGCAGGCTGTGGCAAACAGGGTGCTGGTAAGTTATTCAGAGTGAGACGTGAGACACGCACACACATAAAATAAACGCATACACACAAATGATCCCTCTGCTCCAGTATGTCTAGAGAGAAAGGGACTAGAGCACACACAGTATGCTCTTCTGTACATCACAGTACTTGGGTGCTTGGCATCACCCTGCCAGAGAGTTTAATAGATTAGCTAGTAAACTGACCACAGACCTGATGACTGACTATAGAACCATACCACCTCATTTACAAGAGCGCCAGAAGACCCATACCACCTCATTTACAAGAGCGCCAGAAGACCCATACCACCTCATTTACAAGAGCGCCAGAAGACCCATACCACCTCATTTACAAGAGCGCCAGAAGACCCATACCACCTCATTTACAAGAGCGCCAGAAGACCCATACCACCTCATTTACAAGAGCGCCAGAAGACCCATACCACCTCATTTACAAGAGCGCCAGAAGACCCATACCACCTCATTTACAACAGTGCCAGAAAACTGATACCATCTCATTTATAACAGTGACAATTTAAAATAAAAAATTACATATGTTTACACACACAGGAGTTTTAAAAAGAGGAATTTTAAAGCGTCAACATGCTTCACTTCGGCTGGAGCCCAGCCGTAGGCGAACCGAACCAGTGTGCTAGCATATTCCCTTAATAGACCTTCACTTGAAAAACAAGAAAAAGTGCCAATAGTACTGTTTGTCCCTTTTGAGACACCATAGCCAGTATACACTTACTCAAAATAGTTAGAATTAATCCAAGATAAAAATTCATGACAGATTTCTTTAGTTTATGTTTTTGCAGTCGGGCAAATTTTCACCTGACTAGGATGTTTGGTGCAGTATTTCTCAAGTGAAAGCATGTGCATTAGGACAAGTAGTGTTTCGTTGAAAGACAACAGGCACTTCATTGAAGAACTTATACTGTTGACCAATCGCCGACAAGGGGGTAGACTTCGGCTTGCCCCGAAAAAAACAAACAATTTGTGCACCCGAACAGAACTGTTTCGTCTGGGAAACATGCAGACGCCTTCACACAAACGTTTCAACTAAAAGCCTTCTTCAGTTCATTCAGTTAGTAAACCCACATGGAGTGAAGGGTGTTGAAATAAACGAGAGAAATGGGAGGATAGTCAAGAGTGTATACTGTAGTAGTAGGTTAGTTAAACAACTACAGTACAGTCCAACAACTGCTGCTAAAATCTACAGTGCTTCAGAAAACCCTGAGTGGAGAGCGAAGAGGGGATGAAAAGGAGAGGATGTTCTAGAAGAGTGGGCGTAGTGAAATCTCCTCGGCTCTCTTTCACCGCCTGTCTGATCTTGGCAGACTCGAACAGTCCGACTCGAGTGAAAAACAAGCTCCAACTGTGAGGGACATCTGGCATGTAGGGGGGGTGAAGAAAAAAAGATTGCCTGCAGAGTGAAAACACATTTTGGCTGGAGGATACTCCTCTGCCCGGCCTCTTCCTTCTCCCAGTGTGAAGATCATATGCTGCAGGGTGCTGCTGACTCAGTATCCAGACCTCAAACACACACACACACACACACACACACACACACACACTGGAGCAACCTCTATTTACACAAACAAAGGGCCTGTTTGCACACACAGAGCCAAAAACCAGGAGAGCCTACTACTGTGTGTGTTAGTCCCTTCCTTTCCAGAGATACTGACTCAACACTATAAACGTCAGCTACTACAGCGACTAAAATGACTGCAAAACTTAAGAGCTGCAGTTTTTTTCAGAATGGGTGGCAAGGAATTAGTCCTGAATATTAAAAAAATGTAAAAGCATTGTATTTGGGACAAATCATTCACTAAACATCAACTAAACCTTGCAATGAATAATGTGGAAATTGAGCAAGTGGATGTGACTAAACTGCTTAGAGTAACCCTGGATTGTAAACGGTCAAAACATGTTGAAACAGTAGCTATGACGGGGAGAAGTCTGTCCATAATAAAGCGTTACTCTACCTTCTTAACAGTACTATCAACAAGGCAGGTCCTACAGGCCCTAGTGTTGTCACACCTAGACTACTGTTCAGTCCTGTGGTCAGGTGCCACAAAGGGAAGCTTGGGAAAATTACAATTGTCTCAAAACAGGGCAGCACGGCTGGTCCTTAGATATACACGGGGAGCTGAAGTTAATGATATGCATGTCAATCTCTTATGGCTCAGAGTGGAGGAGAGACTGACTTCATCACTACTTGTTTTTGTAAGAAGTGTTGACATGCTGAATGCACGGAGTTGTCTGTTTAAACTACTAGCACACAGCTCGGACACCCATGCATACATACCCCACAAGACATACCACCAGAGGTCTCTTCACAGTCCCCAAGTCAAGAACATACTATGGGAGGCGCACAGTACTACATAGAGCCATGACTACATGGAACTCTATTAAACATCAGGTAACGGATGCAAGCAGTAGAATCAGATATTTAAAAAGCAAAAATACACCTTATGAAACAGCAGGGACAGTGAAGACACACACATACAGGCACATTGAAATAACTTATTATACATTTTGTATTGTAAATATGTAGTGGTATAATGTTATATGATATACTGTTTTATCTTGTGTAATGTAAGTGCCTTAATGTGTTTGGACCCCAGGAAGAGTAGCTGCTACCTTGGCAGCAGCTAATGGGGATCCTTAATAAATACAAATACTGGAGCGGAGGGAATGTGTGTTTGTGCACGCTTTTATTTTAAGAGTGTGTTGTGTTGCGCGCGCCTCACTCTGAATAACTTATCAACACTCTTTACTACAGGCTAACAGGGAGTTGTCCAGATGAAATATACTTCAAAACCAAAGACTTCCCCTCTCTCTCTCTACTGCAACATGGCGAGATCACACACGCGCACACAGTGACACGCGAAAACACTCCCCCTTTCTCTCTCGCCTTCAAACACACTCTTCCCCCCTCACACACACTCCCGTCTGTCTCCAAGACAACTTCCCAGAAATTGATCTGCTAGCAACAGTAACTACTACATTCTCAGTCCAGTTCTCAGCCATTCTTTTAATTCTCCAGTTATGTAACTTGGACAAGCCTCCAAGGCAAGAACATCTGCATAACAACTTGATTCTCAGAAAGGAACTTAAAAAAATGAGAAAATATTAGGAGTAGTTGCAGAGTTATGATTGGGGGAGTAAGCTGATCCTAGATTTGTGCCTGCTGGTCATTGCGGCCAGTCCACTTTAAGGGCGGAAGGGAGCTCCAAGGGTCATACAGGGAGATGGTCAATGTAGCATTGCAACTAGCCAGTAGGTGTGTACGTGACAGTGTAGCATTGCAACTAGCCAGTAGGTGCGTACGTGACAGTGTAGCATTGCAACTAGCCAGTAGGTGCGTACGTGACAGTGTAGCATTGCAACTAGCCAGTAGGTGCGTACGTGACAGTGTAGCATTACAACTAGCCAGTAGGTGCGTACGTGACAGTGTAGCATTGCAACTAGCCAGTAGGTGCGTACGTGACAGTGTAGCATTGCAACTAGCCAGTAGGTGCGTACGTGACAGTGTAGCATTACAACTAGCCAGTAGGTGCGTACGTGACAGTGTAGCAGGTGCGTACGTGACAGTGTTACAACTAGCCAGTAGGTGCGTACGTGACAGTGTAGCATTACAACTAGCCAGTAGGTGCGTACGTGACAGTGTAGTGTAGCATTACAACTAGCCAGTAGGTGCGTACGTGACAGTGTAGCATTACAACTAGCCAGTAGGTGTGTACGTGACAGTGTAGCATTACAACTAGCCAGTAGGTGACAGTGTACGTGACAGTGTAGCATTACAACTAGCCAGTAGGTGTACGTGACGTGACAGTGTAGCATTAGCAACTAGCCAGTAGGTGTGTACGTGACAGTGTAGCATTACAACTAGCCAGTAGGTGTGTACGTGACAGTGTAGCATTACAACTAGCCAGTAGGTGTGTACGTGACAGTGTAGCATTACAACTAGCCAGTAGGTGTGTACGTGACAGTGTAGCATTACAACTAGCCAGTAGGTGTGTACGTGACAGTGTAGCATTACAACTAGCCAGTAGGTGTGTACGTGACAGTGTAGCATTACAACTAGCCAGTAGGTGTGTACGTGACAGTGTAGCATTACAACTAGCCAGTAGGTGTGTACGTGACAGTGTAGCATTACAACTAGCCAGTAGGTGTGTACGTGACAGTGTAGCATTACAACTAGCCAGTAGGTGTGTACGTGACAGTGTAGCATTACAACTAGCCAGTAGGTGTGTACGTGACAGTGTAGCATTACAACTAGCCAGTAGGTGTGTACGTGACAGTGTAGCATTACAACTAGCCAGTAGGTGTGTACGTGACAGTGTAGCATTACAACTAGCCAGTAGGTGTGTACGTGACAGTGTAGCATTACAACTAGCCAGTAGGTGTGTACGTGACAGTGTAGCATTACAACTAGCCAGTAGGTGTGTACGTGACAGTGTAGCATTACAACTAGCCAGTAGGTGACAGTGTACGTGACAGTGTAGCATTACAACTAGCCAGTAGGTGTGTACGTGACAGTGTAGCATTACAACTAGCCAGTAGGTGTGTACGTGACAGTGTAGCATTACAACTAGCCAGTAGGTGTGTACGTGACAGTGTAGCATTACAACTAGCCAGTAGGTGTGTACGTGACAGTGTAGCATTACAACTAGCCAGTAGGTGTGTACGTGACAGTGTAGCATTACAACTAGCCAGTAGGTGTGTACGTGACAGTGTAGCATTACAACTAGCCAGTAGGTGTGTACGTGACAGTGTAGCATTACAACTAGCCAGTAGGTGTGTACGTGACAGTGTAGCATTACAACTAGCCAGTAGGTGTGTACGTGACAGTGTAGCATTACAACTAGCCAGTAGGTGTGTACGTGACAGTGTAGCATTACAACTAGCCAGTAGGTGTGTACGTGACAGTGTAGCATTACAACTAGCCAGTAGGTGTGTACGTGACAGTGTAGCATTACAACTAGCCAGTAGGTGTGTACGTGACAGTGTAGCATTACAACTAGCCAGTAGGTGTGTACGTGACAGTGTAGCATTACAACTAGCCAGTAGGTGTGTACGTGACAGTGTAGCATTACAACTAGCCAGTAGGTGTGTACGTGACAGTGTAGCATTACAACTAGCCAGTAGGGTGTGTGACGTGACAGTGTAGCATTACAACTAGCCAGTAGGTGTGTACGTGACAGTGTAGCATTACAACTAGCCAGTAGGTGTGTACGTGACAGTGTAGCATTACAACTAGCCAGTAGGTGTGTACGTGACAGTGTAGCATTACAACTAGCCAGTAGGTGTGTACGTGACAGTGTAGCATTACAACTAGCCAGTAGGTGTGTACGTGACAGTGTAGCATTACAACTAGCCAGTAGGTGTGTAGCCGTGACAGTGTAGCATTACAACTAGCCAGTAGGTGTGTACGTGACAGTGTAGCATTACAACTAGCCAGTAGGTGTGTACGTGACAGTGTAGCATTACAACTAGCCAGTAGGTGTGTACGTGACAGTGTAGCATTACAACTAGCCAGTAGGTGTGTACGTGACAGTGTAGCATTACAACTAGCCAGTAGGTGTGTACGTGACAGTGTAGCATTACAACTAGCCAGTAGGTGTGTACGTGACAGTGTAGCATTACAACTAGCCAGTAGGTGTGTACGTCACAGTGTAGCATTGCAACTAGCCAGTAGGTGTGTACGTCAGTGTAGCATTGCAACTAGCCAGTAGGTGTGTACGTCACAGTGTAGCATTGCAACTAGCCAGTAGGTGTGTATGTCACAGTGTAGCATTACAATTAGCCAGTATGTATGTCACGTCACAGTGTAGCATTACAACTAGCCAGTATGTATTTCACAGTGTAGCATTACAGCTAGCCAGTATGCATGTCACAGTGTAGCATTACAGCTAGCCAGTATGCATGTCACAGTGTAGCATTACAGCTAGCCAGTATGCATGTCACAGTGTAGCATTACAGCTAGCCAGTATGCATGTCACAGTGTAGCATTACAGCTAGCCAGTATGCATGTCACAGTGTAGCATTACAACTAGCCAGTATGCATGTCACAGTGTAGCATTACAACTAGCCAGTATGCATGTCAGTGTAGCATTACAACTAGCCAGTATGCATGTCACAGTGTAGCATTACAGCTAGCCAGTATGCATGTCACAGTGTAGCATTACAACTAGCCAGTATGCATGTCACAGTGTAGCATTACAACTAGCCAGTATGCATGTCACAGTGTAGCATTACAACTAGCCAGTATGCATGTCACAGTGTAGCATTACAGCTAGCAAGTATGCATGTCACAGTGTAGCATTACAGCTAGCCAGTATGCATGTCACAGTGTAGCATTACAACTAGCCAGTATGTATGTAAGTGTCACTAGTGCTTACATAACACTGCAGCCTCAGACACTCTCCACTCTCTTTTACACACTCACTGCGTGTCTCACTCACACCATCCCACATTCTCTGACACTTGCTCTTCTAAATGTGTAACCACTAACTCTCCCTTACTCAAAGACCTAAAATGTGCTTTTTGGTCCACCAGCCACTGCAGATAAAAATCTACCATCCACTCATATTATTTTTTTTACCAGCCAGTGTTTTTTTGCAAAAATGACATGAACACCAAAAAACTGATGAGCATGTTTTATAATGTTTCTAAAACAATAAAATGTAAGAAGTAGTGTTGTTACATTTTTCCTTTTTGATGACCCAAGTCTTTAATGAAAATATCGCAGATGAGAGAAA
This sequence comes from Oncorhynchus tshawytscha, assembly GCF_018296145.1. Classification (NCBI taxonomy): domain Eukaryota; kingdom Metazoa; phylum Chordata; class Actinopteri; order Salmoniformes; family Salmonidae; genus Oncorhynchus; species Oncorhynchus tshawytscha. The sequence continues at coordinate 424,893 of NW_024609811.1, forward strand.
ACATTTCACCTGCCCCTTTAGGGCGGGTGGTTACCGTGGTAATGTGATGAGTGTCATGTTTTGTGCCTGTGAGATTGAATCCGACTAGTATCAGTGTTGCTTCTCTTCCCTAGCAGTTGAAACTCAACATAGCTTGTGAACAGATACATGTAAATAGCCAAGAAACAAGGACAAAGTTTCACTTCAGTAGACTACTGCAGCATTTATTCTGCTATAAATGTGATAATACTTGACTATTTTTATTCACAAATACAAGTGAAATGCTCACACTGTGGAGCCCTGGCCACCCACCCACCCACCAATGTGGCTGGTGAAAGACATCTTACCCACAGGTATTAATTTTAGGCCCTGCTTACTCACTTGCTTCCCCCCCAACTTACACAGTCTTTCTTTGCATGCAGTGTGAAAGAGTGCAACACAAGCAAACCACACAGTTGAGTAGTGTATGGGAGAATATACTGGCTCAGAGACCATGCTTGAAGAAAGGGTTTCTTAAGGCGCTGACTGACAGTTGGTGTTTCCAAAGAAAGACCATCCTTTCTCTACTGAGAATTTGAGCGTTAAGAGCTCGCAGACCCACTCCCACCTCAGACCTCCTACTAACCCACACAGTTAGAAACCAAATATGTACAGTTTGAAAGCAATTTCCTGCAATTCTACACATTTTTCTATGGCACAGAGGCCCAATGACATGACTGTTTTGGATTTTTACATCCTCCCTGACTGTATAGTTTTTATTTTGGTGATTGTTAGTTCTCAAAGATGATCTTATTAAAAATGATATATGTGGCTCCATTATCTTTTCTACATACTTCATATACTCAGTTTATTAGGTACACCACCCAGTTCTCAAAAATGGATCGTTCTAACAGACATTGAGACACGTGGCAGACAGGCATCGAGGCATTCAGTTACTGTTCGATTGAATGTTAGAATGGGCAAAACAACTTTCAGCATGGTATGATCGTTGGTGCCAGACTTCCCGGATCCAGTACCTCAGAAACGGCTGCCCTACTGAGCTTTTCACGCACGACGGTGTCTTGGGTTTATCGAGAATCACTTAAAAAAATATATATAAATCAGCAGAAGTCCTGTGGCTGAAAAACAGCTCGTTGATGAGAGGTCGAAGGAGAATGGCAAGAATCGTGCAAGCTAACAGTCAGGCCACAAAGAGCCAAATAACCACGCAGTACAACAGTGGAGTGCAGAACGTGTTGATGGGCTATTGCAGCAGATGACCACACAGGGTTCCGTTCCTACCAGCTAAAAACAAGAAGCGGCTCCAGTGGGCACGCAATCACCACTGGCCAATTGAGGAGTGGAAAAACATTGCCTGGAACATGACAGCGAGTTCAGTTTACTAGAGTGGCTTGCACAATCCCCAGATGGAACGGGCTGTTCGTAGCATAAATGTACCGCCGTTCAATCTGCAGCAACTGTGTGATGCCATCGCGTCAGCATGGACCAACATCCCTGTGGAATGTTTCCAACACCTTGTAGAATGCCCCGATGAATTCATGCTGTCTGGAGGCAAAGAGGGGTCCGACAGAGCACTAGATGGGTGTACCTAATAAATTGGTCAGTAAGTGTGTCGCTTAAGTTTACTCTGAAAACATTACCATTCAGAAAATAAATTACTATTTATTTTATCAGTGGTGGCAGCGATTTAGCAGAAGTTGCTCGCCTCTGCTAAATTAATATAGGGGAATCACAACAGTAACACAGGCACACTCTCCCACCAATGTCCATGTCCATTAAGCCGAACTGTCAGTGACTAGTACAATGTATTACATGTCATGTTTTTATAATGACTAACTGAGCCTTGGGCTTCAACAACACTCTGCCCACACTAGCAAAGGTCAGTGAGCACACACAAACCTGCCAAAAGGACTCACAGCAAACACCAACAGTGCAACCATCTTGCTAGCTGCTACAATATTTTACATTGTATTTGATTCCTTGTAAAAGAGACCTTGGTCTCAATGGTGACTCCCTGTTAAAACAAAGAAAATAAATGCAATCAACAATTCCATAGATATGCATTTTAAGAGCACATCACATGCTGGGTAAGCTACACTGTAGTCCAATAGCACAACAAGGGTCGTGCAGCCCTGTGCATAGGCTACAACATGAACCTCTACGCTGAAATTCAGACGTAATGGATTGATTGACAGTTTGACAAATTATAGCATTTATTAGTTGTAAACCGTTGTCATCAGCTTTGTCAACATGCTTGTGAGAATTCTGACAGTTTAGAAGCAAAACACATTTGAGGGCCCCAGATGTTGTACGGGTACTAAGTGTGGTAATAGTTGCTACAGGTAAGTTGACTACGTACGACTGATACTAGTTTCTATATGCACGAGTTACTACCAAATACTACTGGTAACTGGTTCCTACTGGTACTACTTGTGGAAGGATATCTGCCGTCCGTGCTTGTCGATGGGCCGGCGGTGAGGCAAGTTAATGCGTTGGTTGCGGTCCCGGTGCACCCTCTCTACCAGGCCATGGTGACGTGTCCCCCTGACACTGTCCAAGGCCCCTGGGAAGCCACCCTGAGGAAGAGGGAGATGTTAAAATGAGAGAGAAAGAGACACACACACACACAAACCAAATACCTGGTCTCCTGCCACAATCTGAGGGACAGTCCGTAAGCATAAAATGCTTCCATGCCATTACTTTTGTTATTCTCATTGTGGCTCTTAATATTATTAGAACTATTAAAATGTAATGCTATTATTAGAGAGAGAAACCGAAAGAGACAGGCTGTGGTAGAAATAGAGAGAGACAAAGAGACAGGCTGGGGCAGAAAGAGAGAGAGAGAGAGAGACAGGCTGGGGCAGAAAGAGAGAGCGAGAGAGAGACAGGCTGGGGCAGAAAGAGAGAGAGAGAGAGAGAGAGAGGCTGAGGCAGAAAGAGAGAGAGAGAGAGGCTGGGGCAGAAAGAGAGAGCGAGAGAGGCTGGGGCAGAAAGAGAGAGCGAGAGAGGCTGGGGCAGAAAGAGAGAGCGAGAGAGAGAGACAGGCTGGGGCAGAAAGAGAGAGAGAGCGGCTGGAGCAGAAAGAGAGAATAAAAAAGCAAGATAACAAAAATAACAGCTTTAAATCATGTCTACAGTGTTTAGGTACTACACAACTAACAACCTACTTTACTCCATGATTTCAGACGGATATCATTCATTAAAACACTCAAACCCTAACCAAAATGAAAACACTACAGTTACAATGAACGAGCACTAACAAATGATTAGGATCAAGTGCAGCCAGGTCCATTAAACCTGTACTAGCATCTCTAAGGAGTAAAGAGTCATGTTCTTCTACTGTGATCGAGTCTGGTTTCTAGGTCTGCGTCCCAAATGACACCCTATTCCCTTTATTGTGCACTACTTCTGACCAGTGCCCATAGGGATCTGGTCTAAAATAGTGCACTATAAAAAGAGAATAGGGTACCATTTGGAATGCACACCTAGACCCCTAATCCCACCCCTCAAAAGAGCCATTCTTCAACACAACAAGGGCACTTTTACCTGGAGCTACTGTATTGTAGCATACACATCTAGGCTAACGTTAGCGCTCTATCCTCTGAGGACAAACCGATTCAGGCAAGCCCACGTGGGCAGCTACAGCGCTATCACATTCACCCACTGTGTGTTTCTTCTGAATGAGACAGACCGAAGCCAGAACACAGATCTTAGTACTTTGTTGTTGCTTGTCTGGGAAGGATAACATCTGAATTATTTAGTTAAGAGTCCTCAAGAGTGGCTTGCTGTTTTGAATTTCTGAAAGTGTAGTGCTATACTGTGCAGAGCGTTGTGTGTGTGGGACCATCTAGGGCGTCATTGAGGTCTGGATTTGTTGAGAGGGACATTGTCACTGTTAGGCAGAGATTACAAGGAGAGTCTCCGTTTCCAGAAACTGTCACACATGCTGTAGTTTTTACAATAAATGTGCATCAAACAGTGGTTTTTACTGTAAGTGTTTGTTGCTGGGCAAGGGGACACAGTTTGATTGATCTCTTTGCCAAAACCATGCAAAAGAGTGAGTAGGACTACTCTTCAAAATACATACTCATACCAATCTGGTGGCCCTTCTTGGTTGAATGTCTAGTTGGTGCATATAAATGTATTGGCCATATAAGTAAATGACCAAACACGTCAAATGGAGGCCTAGGTTTAGCAGATTGACTTCCAGTCATTGCGCTATGGGTAACACTAGTTAACATTAGCTCGCAAAACTACCAACCAACTTCCTTCATACTGGACACAGAAACATAAAAATGGTATCCATGAGTTCATCTGACTCTGGAGAAGTAGATAAGGGGCCTCATTGCCAAAATCCAGAAGTTTCCCTTTAAGTCTACAGTAATATTGTTTAAAAAATGTTTTTCATTACCTAGCCATTTTATCTGCTACAGCAAGGGACCATGCTCTGTCAGCTTGAAGTCCATACCAAGCAGTGAAGACTTCAGTTGTTTCTATGCATCTATACTACTGCCATCATAGTAGCACTAATCCTGGCAGCTGTGAGAGTTACAGTTATGGTGTTATAGTTGGACTTGGTTGCATTCGGGAGGGTGCAACGCACTGAAACAGCTAGAAATGTCAAGTCCAACATGGACATTAGACCTTACTGTACCGGACAGGAAAGCAGTTCTATCCAAATGTTCCATAACACTGTTGTACCCTACTACTTAGTCTAGCTTGGCAGACTTGTACAATATTGACATTTAAATTACTGACGGGTCATGGTACCCTGTGCCTGAGTTTGGCGGAGGGTGTAACACAGCCAACTAGTCCACATGTTATCCCCACACCAGAGACCGGAGTTCACTTCCTGGTCCCTCATCACTGGCCTACACATAATGTAAAAGGTACCCATAGGTAGATGGGTACAAATAAAGCAGATATTGAATATCCCTTTGAGCATGGAGAAGTTAATAATGCATCCCATAACATTTTTACATGGAAATAGCTGTTCTATCACTCAGCCTAAAGTAGCAGCCAATGTTAGGCCTACATTGAAAAAAAACATGCAGGGCTTGACATTAACCTGTTTATCCAGGAGGTGACTGACAATGTTGTTGTGTTTGATGGAAGAAACCACTTTACAAAATAAAATACATTATTATTCCCATAGCATTACAACAGAGAATCAGACAAATGATGCTACCATCTGCCTACTTAGCTTATTCAAGCCTGTCTCAAAATACAACACTGCCCCTTTAAGACAAAAATAAGCTCTTTACCTACTCGCTTTTCAAAGAAGTATTCCCTCCCCTATTCCAAATGATCTGTACTAGAGGTCGACCGATTATGAATTTTCAACGCCGATGCCGATTATTGGAGGACAAAAAGGGCAGATACCGATTAATCGGCCAATTTTTTTGCATGCATTTGTAATAATGACAATTACAACAATACTGAATGAACACTAATTTTAACTTAATATAATACATCAATAAAATCTATTTAGCCTCAAGGAAATAATGAAACATGTTCAATTTGGTTTAAATAATGCAAAAACAAAGTGTTGCAGAAGAAAGTAAAAGTGCAATATGTGCTATGTAAGAAAGCTAACATTTCAGTTCCTTGCTCAGAACATGAGAACATATGAAAGCTGGTGGTTCCTTTTAAACATGAGTCTTCAATATTCCCAGGTAAGAAGTTTTAGGTTGTAGTTATTATAGGACTATTTCCCTCTATACCATTTGTATTTCATTTGACTATTGGGTATTCTTATAGGCACTTTAGTATTGCCAGTGTAACAGTATAGCTTCCGTCCCTCTAGTTAGCCATTTCACTTCGGTTACACCAGCCTCATCTCGGTAGTTGATAGGCTTGCTTGATGCACAACGAAGCGCAATGCTTGACGCACAATGAAGAGCTGCTGGCAAAACGCACGAAGGTGCTGTTTGAATGAATGTTTACACGCCTGCTTCTGCCTACCACCGCTCAGTCAGATACTTAGATACTTGTATGCTCAGTCAGATTATATGCAACGCAGGACAGGCTAGATAATATCTAGTAACATCAACCATGTGTAGTTAACAAGTGATTATGATTGATTGTTTATTGTAAGATAAGTTTAATGCTAGCTAGCAACTTACCTTGGCTTACTGCATTCGCGTAACAGGCAGTCTCCTTGTGGAGTGCAACGAGAGAGAGGCAGGTCGTTATTGTGTTTTTAGACATTGGACTAGTTAACTGTAAGGTTGCAAAATCAAATCCCCCGAGATGACAAGGTGCAAATCTGTCGTTCTGCCCCTGACCAATGCGGTTAACCCACGGTTCCTAGGCCGTCATTGAAAATAAGAATGTGTTCTTAACTGACTTGCCTAGTTAAATAAAAAGGTATATATATATATATATATATATATATATATATTTGTTTTTGTTTTGTTTAAAAAGGCAAATCGGCACCCAAAAATACAGATTTCCAATTGTTATGAAAACTTGAAATCGGCCCTAATTAAATCGGCCATTCCTATTAATCGGTCGACCTCTAATCTGTACCTGGCATAATAACTCACTAACTAGCAAAGGATATGAACTAAAAGTGCACACGTGGTTACATGCAGCGCTCACTTTGATCTCAACACAATAGCATCTACTCATGACCACAGCTGTAAACAGAGTCCAGTTCAAAGTAAATGGCACAGATCCATATACGGCAATGGCCTATTTGCATATAGACCTACTGCAGTGCTGTTTGGTTATGGGCGGAGTCCTGTGTAATACAATCCTACTCGGATGCGTTCTGCCGACAACAAAATCTTTTGCATTATTTGTTTAGTTTCGGTATGTTGCATTGAAAGTGGCTAATATTGCCTTGATACAAGCACAATTGCCAGAGTAAAGGGAATGGTTGATAGTGTTAACTAATGGGGAAATCTCTAGAAAGTTGAATGTAGTTCAATCCTCGTGCTTCTCTCCGTGGGCTGATATTTCTTCTGCGCAGCAGTACTGGGGAGCTGCGATGGAGTCTTGGGGGTACTGCGTGCCCGAATGGTTATGGGAATACTTGTAATCAGGACAATGATCAACAACCAATTTGACAGAGCTTGAAGACGTTGGGGCTAATATTGTACAATCCAGGAGTGCAAAGCTCTTAGAGATTTACCCAGAAAGACTCACAGCTGTTATCACCACAAAAGGTGCTTCTACAAAGTACTGAATCAAGGGTGTGAATACTTATGGAAATTAGATATTTCTGAATTTATTTTCAATACATTTGCAGAAATGTCTAAAAACATGTTTTCAATTTGTCATTACGGGGCATTGTGTGTAGATGAATGAGAATAAAACAATATATTTAATCCATTTTGAATTCAGGCTGTAACATCAAAATGTGGAATTAGTCAAGGGGTATGAATACTTTCTGAAGGCACTGAATATAAAACATTTTGGGGGAAAAAAACTGAAAAAAAAAAAAAAAAGAGCACGATTGTGGGGGGCTCACCTGGAAGTCGGCGCTAGCGTTGCCGATCTGGTTGACGTTGGGCAGGGAGCCTCCATAGTACTGGGCCCTGGTCTGGGTCTGACGTAGCTGTTGGATCTTCTGGAACTGCACCTGTTGGTCAACAACAAAACGGCAGTCAGTAACCAAGGAGCCACAGGGGAAGGAGGAGCAGGATTTATTAGAGGGATGTCCAATAGCGGTCCTGCGAAAGAAAGTCTCGTCCTGACACATTCAATCTTTTCTCAACCAGTTGAAATCAGCATAATATTTATGGATCTATACAAAGAAATACAGAAACAGGTCAAACGACATGCAGCTAGTTTGCGGTCCTACCAGTTGGCTAGCTCCTATGAACAGTGCCCTGACAAGAAAGCACATTTTCTATGAAGGGCAAAAATCACACATCATTAGCTCATTGTTATGGATGTATCCAAAACATCTTAAACAAATGCAATTGCAGCTACTTTGCTGTTATTATAGCTGCACTGTTTGAGCTGACTGTGTTAGCCGTAGTTTGCTAGCTAGCAAGGGATAAGAGCGTTGCCAGCCAGGACGGCAACGGAACATTAACAACGAACGTATGTGTCGCGTCTCTGGCAACCAAACCGATAGAGTCAACGGCCAGCCCGCTTGACTAGCAACCATAGATGTGTCAGAACTACGCCTATATTTTCGTTGAGGGATGAAAGTAGCCTATTTTCAACATTTAATGGTAACCCGTTGAAGAAAGGCTACTGTACGCTCGAGGTTGTGCGAAACAACTTTTTTTACTCTGCTCCGCCCTGTACCTATGACCACAGCACAGCCGCGCAAAAAAAAAAAAGTTGTTTAGCATGCCCTCCGCTTTATTTTGCTTCAGCCCAGCATCAACTCCTCTCATACTCCTGCCTACATGACTAAGATTGGCCAATGGTCACCTCTGGGCTAATATGTACAAGACAGCAAGAGTGACAGAAAGTTGTACATCAGAGAAATAAGACAATGGAAGTTGTGTTGCTGGTTTAGTTTATTGGTTCAAATCAAACATTGCCTTCAATGTTGGCTGTATGGTTCATATACATGATATACTATCAATTTCTTATTTAATGAAATTACAGAAATCCTTAGGTTTTAGACAAACAATACTTAGGTTACGCTTTTGCTCATGGGTGTGGGGAGGTGTCATTTCTGTCCAATGACGTAGTCTAGGTTCTGGAGAATACATCTGTTCATTAAAGGGAACCCCCAGAAGCAAACGTTTTGTAACCTATCCATTCAACAATTCATAGAAATTAGTCTGGTATAGCAGCCCGTCTCCACACCGGGCCCCTTATCCATAGTGTCTCAGAGTAGGAGTGCTGATAATGAATAACAGTAGGCTATATGGACAGATCCTAGAGCAGCGCACTTACTCTGAGACACTTTGTGGATACAGACCCTGTGCTCCTCCAACACAGGACCAACTCAGGGACCACACAGAGCATAGTTTGTTCGGCTAAGGTAAACAGTTCCAATTATCAATTCTGATCAGGAAAAGGCAAATCCGTGGGGCATTTCTTCCTCACACTAACCAAAGGACAAAATTTGAATCTCAAAGACTGACCTCATTTGATGCAATCAATGGGTTTACACAGAAGAGGAACTCGCAGAGAAGAGAGGACAGTAAAATAGTTGACAAGGAGCTAAGCTAGGTTTAATTTAACACTATACACCCTCAGGGACATTCAGGAGACCTTTAGCTCTTGTTGTGATTAAATGTCATTCAAATTGAACACGTGGCTCGAGCTCCAGGGAAAGCTGTTCTCTCTCGGTGTGTCTGACAAGCCGGCAACATCTTGCAGGTGTAAGATGAGCCAATGTCTGTCTACAAAGTAAGAGAGAACACCACTGATGTTGGACTAAGGCTGAGCGATATGGCTAAAAATCAGATGGACAACAGTCTCAACGTCAACAGTGAAGAGGCAACTCCGGGATGCTGTCCTTCTAGGCAGAGTTGCAAAGAAAAAGCCATACCTCAGACGGGCCAATAAAAAGAAAATATTAACATGGGCAAAAGACCACAGACACTGGACAGAAGAACTCTGCCTAGAAGGCCAGCATCCGGGAGTCACCTCTTCACTGTTGACATTGAGACTGGTGTTGAGGGTACTATTTAAATGAAGCTGCCAGTTGAGGAATTGTGAGGTGTCTGTTTCTCAAACTAGACACTAATGTACTTGTCCTCTTTCTCAGTTGGACACCGGGGCCTCCCACTCTTTCGATTCTGGTTAGTGCCAGTTTGCGCTGTTCTGTGAAGGGAGTAGTACACAGCGTTGTCCGAGATCTTCAGTTTCTTGGCAATTTCTGGCATGGGAATGTTACAGAAGAAAGTTTTGTTTCTGGCCATTTTGAGCCTGTAATCGAACCCACAAAAGCTGATGCTCCAGATACTCAACTAGTCTAAAGGGCAGTTTTATTGCTTCTTTAAATCAGAACAGTTTTCAGCTGTTCTAACATAATTGCAAAAGAGTTTTCTAATGATCAATTAGCCTTTTAAAATGATCAACTTAGATTAACTAACACAACGTGCCATTGGAACACAGGAGTGATGGTTGCTGACAATGGGCCTCTGTCCGCCTACGTAGATATTCCATAAAAAAATCTGCTGTTTCCAGCTACAATTTCCAACATTAAGTCTACACTGTATTTCTGATCAATTTGATGTTATTTTAAATGGATAAAAAGTACTTTTCTTTCAAAAACAAGGATATTTCTAAGTGACCCCAAACTTTTGAACAGTTGTGTGTATACAGTCGTGGCCAAAAGTTTTGAGAATGACAAATATTACATTTCCAAAGTTTGCTGCTTCAGTGTCTTTAGACATTTTTGTCAGATGTTACTATGGAATACTAAGGTATAATTACAAGCATTTCATAAGTGTCAAAGCCTTTTATTGACAATTACATGAAGTTGATGCAGAGAGTCAATATTTGAAGTGTTGACCCTTCTCTTTCAAGACCTCTGCAATCCACCCTGGCATGCTGTCAATTAACTTCTGGGCCACATCCTGACTGATGGCAGCCCATTATTCCATAATCAATGCTTGGAGTTAGTCAGAATTTGTGGTTTTTGTTTGTCCTCCCACCGAGGCTTGACCACAAGTTCTCATTGGGATTAAATCTTGGGAGTTTCCTGGCCATGGACCCAAAATATCAATCTTTTGTTCCCCGAGCCACTTAGTTATCACTTTTGCCTTATGGCAAGGTGTTCCATCATGCTGGAAAAGGCATTGTTCATCACCAAACTGTTCCTGGATGGTTGGGAGAAGTTGCTCTAGAAGGATGTGTTTGTACCATTCTTTATTCATGGCTGTGTTCTGAGGCAAAATTGTGAGTGAGCCCACTCCCTTGGCTGAGAAGCAACCCCACACATGAATGGTCTCAGGATGCTTTGCAGGTGCTTCTACACCTGCATTGCTTGCTGTTTGGGGTTTTAGGCTGGGCTTCTGTACAGCACTTTGAGATATCAGCTGATGTACGAAGGGCTATAAAAATAAATTTGATTTGACTTTACTGTTGGCATGACACAGGACTGATGGTGGCGCTCTCCTTGTCTTCTCCGGACAAGCTTTTTTCCGGATGCCCCAAACAATCGGAAAGGGGATTCATCAGAGAAAATGACTTTACCCCAGTCCTCAGCAGTCCAATCCCCGAACCTTTTGCAGGATATCAGTCTGTCCCTGATGTTTTTCCCTGGAGAGAAGTGGCTTCTTTGCTGCCGTTCTTGACACCAGGCCATCCTCCAAAAGTCTTCACCTCACTGTGCGTGCAGATGCACTCACACCTGCCTGCTGCCATTCAAGCTCTGTACTGGTGGTTCCCCGATCCCGCAGCTGAATCAACTTTAGGAGACGGTCCTGGCGCTTGCTGACACTTTCTTGGGCGCCCTGAAGCCTTCTTCACAACAATTGAACTGCTCTCCTTGTAGTTCTTGATGATCCGATAAATGGTTGATTTAGGTGCAATCTTACCGGCAGCAATATCCTTGCCTATGAAGGCTTTTTTTGTGCAAAGCAATGATGACGGCACATGTTTCCTTGCAGGTAACCATCGTTGACAGAGGAAGAACAATGATTCCAAGCACCACCCTCCTTTTGAAGCTTCCAGTCTGTTATTCGAACTCAATCAGTATGACAGAGTGATCTCCAGCCTTGTCCTCATCAACACTCACACTTGTGTTAATGAGAGAATCACTGAAATTTTGTCCTTTTGTGGCAGGGCTGACATGCAGTGGAAATGTTTTTTGGGGGATTCAGTTCATTTGCATGGCAAAGACGGACTTTGCAATTAATTGCAATTCATCTGATCACTCTTCATAACATTCTGGAGTATATGCAAATTGCCATCATACAAACTGATGCAGCAGACTTTGTGAAAATTAATATTTTGTCATTCTCAAAACTTTTGCCCACAACTGTACACACAGAGAGATTTTAACTCTAAATAAAGCTTTGTTCCACAATTTAAGGTCAAAACACCCCATTTCAAACAGTCAGGAATAATCTAATGAATTCACGGCTTGTAAAATTATACCTTGGCTAAAAATATATGACTTCCACAACCATAAAGACCCAATTTCATCAAAAGTTTCACCTGCATTTTTTTTGCAATAATCATTGATCTGGCTTTCAAGTCTGTCTATGAAAATGCAATGTTAGACATTTTACCAGAATACGCACATTTCAGCAATAGTGCCCAACTTCTTGTAGCGGTCATAAAATATTAACACAAGTCTCAAACAATCACGTGCTAATGAGTAGCCACCTAAACTTTATATTTCAGTAGCCAACTTGGGTGTATTTGCTTGCTAACATGGTATAACAGTTGAACTGTTATGAATACACCCTCCTGTCCATCTCCACCTGTTTGAAGAACTCTGTTCACTTTGTTTAGATATTGAAATCAAGTGACCTACCGGGATAAGATACTTATTACTAAGAATCAGAAGGAATTGCCAATTTCTTATATAAATCTGTATTTGTATACTCACTGCACATTTATAAAAACACAGACCAGACAGCTAGCACATAACAGTCTGTTGCTAAAATGCTGCTAGGGATATTACATTCAACAAAATCATGTTTATTGGGACTCTCATTTCAGTAGGGTCTGCTCTATTCTACATTTTGGGAGTTGAGACATAAAAAGGGTATTGTTAGAACATTTTTCATTATTTAATTGTACGAAGTTTAAGCGTTTCGGTGTCCATTTGACCGATTCTGTAGGACCAAACCTCAAATGCAAAAAGAGAGTTTAAACTGCTTGTCGTCAGTGAGGAAGAAGTGTTCTTTAGTCTTTGTTGTTTTGAGTGGCAGGGGGAGGGTCTTGGTGTCTGTGTAGAAGTGGGAAAGTGCAGTGAACACAGCACAGGAGACAAGACCAAAAAGACAGTCAAAAACTGGGGATCTTTTTTTTTTTAATACCTTGAATCTTGCGATATAAGCATTTGGAACGTCGGACTAAACATACATTGAAATCAATTTGATATAAATCGCCCAGCCCTATGTTGGACTGAGCATTTAAAAACCACAATCTCCATTCTGAATCCAACATCCCCTCAAGATCAACTCAAGAGGGAATTTCCCCTTAATGCATAGCAATCTCATTGCCAACCCCCCCTCTGTTTTCCCCAGCTTCCCAGATAGGTAGCCTACCTAACATGGTCATAGCCTAAATTGGCATAGACCACACCTTAATATAAAAAAAATTACCCATCACAAGATTGTCCCACCAAAGACAAAATGCAGAACTATTATAAATAGTCCCAGTCAATCGGGTAAAACAGTGCTTAACGAATGGGGTTCCGGAGGACGGGATAATGCAACAAGACAACCCAAAAATACATCCATCATAAACAGAACACACATTCCAGCGCCTCAGAGTATCCAATAATACTATTCATAAAGATGGCACAGAGGGACAAAATGTCAAAGACCTTGCGGTGACATTATTCCCACGGGTTAAGAGAGGAAATCCAGGCGATTTCCACAACAACTCATACGAGGGCCTTAGTGACAAACTGCAGATGAACAACATAGGAGAAGCCGAAAGCATCTGCAGACCACGAAGCACCGGTGTAGACCTTTTTCACAGAGCAGGAAGACACTTTGCTAGTTTACTTTCCTAAAGAGAGTGTGCAACAACAACTTTATAAAAGACACATGAACACTTTGCTTTCAGTAGACACAGAAAAATCTGTATAAGCCTACATGTAGGCTACCCTATGCATTTCTCCACATTAGCTGGCAAACTCCTTGACCATTCAGTGAAATAGCATAGGTCTACTATGCACAGTGGTGGGAAAGCAGTTTACCCTCCGGTGAAAACAGACTAGTGAGGTGCAACATTTTTTTTTTTTTTTTTAAATCGCTAGTTTACATATTGGGATATTATTTGACAATATCGCAATATGATTTTTGCACTAGTTGGCTGTACCTGCACCAAAACATTTTTCCTTCATAGCATGTTCTCCATATTTTAACAAAAAGGGAGCCAATTTGTTTTAAGCACTTAATTCCATGACTGATCAAAACGTATTTTCTCATGGCTCTCTCGTCCCTCTGCATGAGCAATATGTTTGGAACATCAAATTGCAATAAAGTTACACTATCAATTTTCAATTGTTTTGGCTCTGTACTCTAGTACTTTGGATTTGAAATGATAAAATGACAAATGAGGTTAAAGTGCAGACTCATCTTTAATTTGAGGGTATTTTCACCATATCGGGTGAATCATTTAGAAAATTACAGCACTTTTTGTAAACAACATTTAACACCATAGTACCCTCCAAACTCGTCATTAAGCTCGAGACCCTGGGTCTCGACCCCGCCCTGTGCAACTCGGTCCTGGACTTCCTGACGGGCCGCCTCCCAGGTGGTGAGGGTAGGCAACAACATCTCCACCCCGCTGATCCTCAACACTGGGTCCCCACAAGGGTGCGTTCTCAGCCCTCTCCTGTACTCCCTGTTCACTCAACTGCGTGGCCATGAACGCCTCCAACTCAATCATCAAGTTTGCAGACGACACTACAGTGGTAGGCTTGATTACCAACAACGACGAGACGGCCTACAGGGAGGAGGTGAGGGCCCTCGGAGTGTGGTGTCAGGAAACCTCACACTCAATGTCAACAAAACAAAGGAGATGATCGTGGACTTCAGGAAACAGCAGAGGGAGCAGCCCCCATCCACATCGACGGGACAGTAGTGGAGAAGGTGGAAAGTTTTAAGTTCCTGGGCGTACACATCAGGGACAAACTGAAATGGTCCACCCACACAGACCGCGTGGTGAAGGCGGCGCAGCTGCCCCTCTTCAACCTCAGGAGGCTGAAGAAATTTGGCTTGTCACCAAAAACACACAAACTTTTACAGATGCACAATCGACAGCATCCTGTCGGGCTGTATCACCACCTGGTATGGCAACTGCTCCACCCATAACCGTAAGGCTCTCCAGAGGGTAGTGAGGTCTGCACAACGCATCACCAGAGGCAAACTACCTGCCCTCCAGGACACCTACACCACCCGATGTCACAGGAAGGCCAAAAAGATCATCAAGGACAACAACCACCCGAGCCACTGCCTGTTCACCCCGCTATCATCCAGAAGGCGAGGTCAGTACAGGTGGATCAAAGTTGGGACCGAGAGACTAAAAAACAGCTTCTATCTCAAGGCCATCAGACTGTTAAAACAGCCATCACGAACATTGAGTGGCTGCTGCCAACATACTGACTCAACTCCAGCCACTTTAATAATGGAAAAATTGATGTAATCAATTTATCACTAGCCACTTTATATAATGCTTACATACCCTACATTACTCATCTCATATGTATATACTGTACGCTATACCATCTACTGCATCTTGCCATCTTGATGTAATTAAATGTATCGCTAGCCACTTTAAACAATGCCACTCTATATAATGTTTTCATACCCTACATTACTCATCTCATATGTATATACACTGTATTCTATACCATCTACTGCATCTGCCTATGCTGTTCTGGCAAGTGTCCCAGTCACAATACTTTGAGCTCACTGTATAGAATTGTTATTCATATCGGCACCAACATTTCGCGACAATATCGTATTGTGAGAGGTCCCTGGCAATTCCCAGCCCTAAAACAGACCCAAACACAGAGCACTTTCAACTCAGCCTGTAGTGGCCTGTTGTGAATGTTGAAACAGTGAGTTTTAATTACAGACGTTTTCTGGCAGCGTCTCATGGACTCTGACAACTGCAACCCACTCACTGGGCCTCGGTCTCTCAGGGGTCATCAACAGTTCATACCTTACAGGCAACATCACTCGGAGTAGCCTCCAAACCACATCTCCTTTAACTGGCCATTTCAAACTCTGGCCTCCTCATAAAAGAAGACATTGTGAAGTGATGGTATGGAAATAATGTGAATGGAACCTTTATATTTTTTCCCAGGAGATCATGTTAGTTTTCTTGACTCTGTGCATGTGTACCGAGTGCCTTCATGTTTCAGGAGGCAGAAAATGAATCAAATCAAGAGATTTCAATTCAGCTTGTGATTGCGTGGAGGTGGGCTTTCTTAATAGCTGCCTTTGACCTTGTTCATTAGGGCACAAAACGTTTTGAAATGCTTTTCAACAGAAAATGACAAAGCCTTTATTTTGACAAGTGCAGTTAATACCTCCCTGTTTAACTCAGTTCTCTCCTGTTTGGTGCCTAATGAATGCAACAGTTGTCAGCTCCCAATCCACAGTACAGGATAAATGTAACTGAAGGGTGGAAGAGGAGAGAAGGGGGAATGAATGAGATGTTATTGATATTCTCCACATCTGAAGAAGTAGATCAATATGGATATTAGGAATAATGTTTAACAAGTCACAGACAACAAGCCTGTTAGAAGTCTATAGAAGCATTGGTTTAGCCTAGTCACTAATAGGGATATAAACTAATTTCAGCACAAAATTGGCGAGAAATAAGCATTATGTGCGTATGGTACATTTCTGGGATCTTTTATTTCAACTCATGAAAACAACATTTTACATGAGTTTATAATTTTGTGCAGTATATACACATATACATATATATATCTTGAAGAATATATGCTTCATGAGTGGAGTTCAACTGTCGTACCCAATCAGAATGTTTGGGACAGTTTTAGGTTGTTGATTTGTCACTATCAATGAGCATTTCTCCTTTGCCAAGGTTATCCATCCACCTGTTAATTTCTCTACCATAAGTCACCTCCTCCAACGTTGTTTTAGAGAATTTGGCAGTACGTTCAACTGGACTCAACTGCAAACCATGTGTAACCACGCCAGCTCAGGACCTCCACATTCAGCTTCTTCCCCTGTGGGATCCTCTGAGACCAACCACCCTCACAGCTGATGAAACAGGAGTATTTCCTGTCTGTAATAAAGCCCTTTTTTGTAGGGAAAAACAAATTACTATTGGCTGGGCCTGGCTCCCAAGTGGGTGGGCCTATGACCTCCCAGGCCCACCCATGGCTGCGCCCCTGCTCAGTCATGTGAAATCCATAGATTAGGGGCTAATTCGTTTATTTCAATTGACTGATTTCCTTACATGAAGTGTAACTAAGTAAAATTGTTGTTGCGTTTATATTTTTGTATATACAGTGCATTCGGAAAGTATTCAGACCCCTTCACTTTTCCACATTGTTATGTTAAATCCATTGTATAATAAAGGATGTCATTCAAATCAATCAATCTACACACAATAGCCCATAATGAAGTGAAAACAGTTTAGAAATTCTTGCAAATGTATTAAAAATAAAACACTGAAATACCTTACCTAAGTATTCAAACCCTTTGCTATGAGACTCAAAATTGAGCTCAGGTGCTTCCTGTTTCCATTGATCATCCTTGCGATGTTTCTACAACTTGGAGTCCACCTGTTCTAAATTCAATTGATTGAACATGGCTTGGAAAGGCACACACCTGCCTATATACGGTCCCACAGTTGACAGTGCATGTCAGAGTAAAAACCAAGCCATGAGGTCGAAGGAATTGTCCGTAGAACTCAGAGAACGGATTGTGTCGAGGCACAGATCTGGGGAAGGTTACCAAAAACCTTCTGGGGTATTGAAGGTCCCCAAGAACACAGTGGCCTCCATCATTCTTAAATGGAAGAAGTCTAACCACCACCACTCTTCCTAGAGCTGAGCAATCAGGAGAGAAGGGCCTTGATCGGGGAGGTGACCAAGAGCCTTATGGTTGCTCTGGAGTTCCTCTTTGGAGATGGGAGAACCTTCCAGAAGGACAACCATTTCTGCAGCACTCCACCAATCAGGCCTTTATGGTAGAGTGGCCAGATAGAAGCCCCTCAATAAAAAGGCACAAGACAAAAATGCCAAGCGGGCTTTTCTAAAAGGTAACCAAAGGATTCTCATACCATGAGAAACAAGATTTTCTGGTCTGATGAAACCAAGATCAGATGTAATGCTTGGCATTCAGGTAGAGGAATCCTGGCACCATCCCTACAGTGAAGCATGGTGGTGGCAGCATCATGCTGTGGGGAAGTTTTTCAGCGGCAAGGACTGGGAGAAAAGTACAGAAAGATCCTTGATGTCCTGAGCGTTCTGGAGCAGGTTATCCGACTGGGGCTAAGTTTCACCTTCCAACAAGACAACACAGGAGTGGCTTCAGGAAAGGTCTGGAGAGACCTGAAAATAGCTGTGCTGCGATGCTCCCCATCCAACCTGACAGAGCTTGAGAGGATCTGCAGAAAAGAACAGGAGAAACTCACAAAATACAGGTCTGCCAAGCTTGTAGCGTTATCCCAAGAAGACTGTTGAAGCACCTTTTGGCAGCGTTTACAAAGTACTGAGTAAAGGGTCTGAATACTTATGTAAATGTAATATTTTTTTTATAAACAAGCAACATTTTTTCTTTGTCGTCAGGGTATTGTGTGTAGATCACATCAAAATCGCAATATTGACATGTGCAATATCCACATCACAGGAGACTTATATCGCATGCAGACTTATAGCGCATATTCTGAAACATCTCAGCCACTTGTAACATTTGCTATAGTTTACTCATTTTTTTTCTCCTCTTGCAGCTGCATCCCACACACACACCAAGTGCCTCCCATAGACATTAAAACCAGTAGATGGTGATAGGAATAAGTGGATGACGTCAGCGCTATGGAAACTCCCGACGGCGCATTAAGCTGGAAGTATTTGAAGTGCCTTAATTCTTAATGACACAAAAAAAAAATGTAAGTGAAAGTGGCTGTAACTAGCAAAGGATTATGGTCGATGTAGTCATTTTCATCCTGCCTGAGAGACACGTGCATGAGGGTGCGAGCATCCTCGTAGCCTGCCGGCCCGTGATTGTCTGTCAGCCCGTGGTCCTGTGTGACAACAAATGTAGTAGTCAGAATGGATCACTGTTTAATTAAAATATCTTGATTTGTAGCGAACTTTACAACAATTCACCATTGGGACTTGATCAAAAAAATTTTTTTATTAGAGCTCAAAAACAGGCACCTACATTTTTCTGGTTTGGCCGTTCTGGCGATCGTAATTGACATAGGCTTTCTAGGGCAGACCAGGGATTTTGGCACCGCTAGGTTGCTATGGAGTAGCCAACCAGCAGAGCTAATGACTGGGGACCTTGCGCCGCCTCTGTCACTTAACTGGCACAGTTCCTCGTCCTCGCTGTTAGATTCACTATAAGTCTGCTTGCTGTTCTGTTTGGAACAATCGGTTGACTGCATTTGACCTAACTAGAGGTCGACCGATTAATTAAGGCCGATTTCAAGTTTGCATAACAATTGGTAATCTGCATTTTTGGATGCTGATTATGGCCGATTACATTGCATTCCATGAGGAAACTGAGTGGCAGGCTGACCACCTGTTACGTGCGTGCAGCAAGGAGCCAAGGTATGTTGCTAGCTAGCATTAAACGTATCTCATTAAAAAAAACAATCAATCTTCACATAATCACTAGTTAACCTAGTAATATCAACCATGTGTAGTTATCTAGCTTGTCTGCGTTGCATATAATCAATGCGGTGCCTGTTAATTTATCATCGAATCACAGCCTATTTCGCCAAACAGGGGATGATTTAACAAAAGCACATTTGCGAATAAAGCACAATCGTTGCACGAATGTACCTAACCATAAACATCAATGCCTTTCTTAAAATCAATACACAAAAGTATATATATATTTTTTAAACCTGCATGTTTAGTTAAAAGAAATTCATGCAGGAAAGATTAACTAGGGAAATTGTGTCACTTCTCTTGCATTCATTGCACGCAGAGTCAGGGTATATGCAACAGTTGGGCTGACTGGCTTGTTGCGAACTCCTTTTCCAGAATTATGACAGAACATTGAAGTTTGTGCAATGAAACAGCATATATTTAGACTTAGGGTTGCCACCCGTTCAATAAAATATGGAACAGTTCTGTATTTCACTGAACGAATAAAATGTTTTGATTTCGAAATTAGGTTTCTTGGTTTGACCATATTAATGACCAAAGGCTCATATTTCTGTGTTTATTATATTAGAATTAAATCTATGATTCGATATTTGATAGAGCAGACTGACTGAGCGGTGGTAGGCAGCAGCAGGCTCGTAAGCATTCATTCAAACTTTACTGTGTTTGCCAGCAGCTCTTAGCAATGCTTGACTCACAGCGCTGTTTATGACTTCTAGCCTATCAACTCGAGATTAGGCGGGCAATACTAAAGTGCCTATTAGAACATCCAATAGCCAAAGGTACATGAAATACAAATGGTATAGAGAGAAATAGTCGACAAGTCATAATTCCAATAATAACGACAACCTAAAGCTTATTAACTGGGAATATTGAAGAACTGGGAACATTGAACCACCAGCTTTCATATGTTCTGAGCAAGGAACTTAAACGTTAGCTCTTTTTTTTTTTACATGGCACATATTGCACTTTTACCTTCTTCTCCAACACTGTGTTTTTGCATTATTTAAACCAAATTGAGCATGTTCCATTATTTATTTGAGACTAAATAGATTTTATTTATGCATTATATTAAGTTAAAATAAGTGTTTGTTGTTCATTCAGTATTGTTGTAATTGTCATTATTACAAATAAATAAAATTGTGTGTGTAAAAATATTTTAAGAAATTCTGCTTTTTTTGGTCCTCCAATAATCGGTATCGGCGTTGACAAATCATAATCGGTCATCCTCTATTCTAAAACAAACAATTCTGCTTTCCACTCTGCTTCTTAATATAAGTAATTTTATTTCTAGGATTCCAAAAGTTATACCAAGAGTTGTGACCTTGGTCAAATCACAAAATTTGGTAATAAACATTAAAAAAATGTAAATCGCTATTCGATTTCTCCCATATCGTGCAGCCCTAATACACATCATTAAAGTCTAAAATGAATGTAGCAACTGCAAGAAATGCTACCCTTGTAGATTCCATCTGTGTGGAGTTGTGAGAAGAATGACTAAGTCCCTAAGAGTGTCCCTACATAGCAGCTGTGGTGCTAGTTGTTTGGTATTAAAATAGTCTCAAGTAGTCGGCAACAAGAAAAACATGACATTGGATGCAAAGCTGGTACATTTCAAATGAATCAGACACACAAGAAGTTTTCTTCCCATCTAGCTGGATACACATGGTGAACTTGTTATGAGTAGTTAGCAGATGAGGCGGGGCTGGTATGTCTACACATGGTTCCCAGCAAGCTTTGGCCATTCATTTTATTTTACACACACATTAAAACACAGTCTTGGGAAGTGCAATTAAAACCTCACAAATCACCCAGAAAAACAGTTACATTCCTCAACAAATAAGTCCCCAATACAAGGATGCCATTGTCATCTTTATATTCGACCTGACAAAATCCAACAGTTGCAGGCTACCAACACTGAGCAAAACCAGGCATGAGTCGCCCAACGCCCCCAATAACTCTGCCTTTTTACTCCATTAAGATACATGCAGGAGATAAAGCCCTCGAGGGCTCAATTGAAGATAAGAGAAGCATGACTGTGTGTATGTCCCACTGTAAAGCAATGTGAGAGTTGCTCGTTCACAATAGAGGGGATTGATTTGAGACCTTGATGCAGCCTAACACAGTAAACTGGGCTTGGGTGTTTTAGAATGCAATTGTCCCCACAAATGTAAAGGACTGCCCAATTCAATGTTACCCTAGATACATTAACATTAGTAGCTGTAAATTGCTTTAGATAAGAGCGTCTGCTAAATGACTAAAAGGTACATTTAATAAACAGTTAAATGAGATCGGATGAGATCGGCACATAATTTGCAGTTTGGGTCCCATTCAGTGCAGAAAAGGCAGGCCCGAAGATCTCACTTCTTGAGTGTATATTCAAATGGATGATTACAGGGGAATGTAGTTAAGTCACAGTTTATTGTGCAGGCAAAATTAGAGGCGCCATTACAATTGCCATCTATACATCATATGACAACAACACATTGCTGTTAATGATGACTCATAGAAGAATATGCAGCAGCTGGCTGGTTATTAACCAATCATTTCATTCAAAAATAGGCTGATGAGTGCAAGAGTGGGTGGTGCAGAAAGCATAAACATGCTGGTGATGTTTCTGTTAACATCACACACGGCAATGATCAATGCTGACCTGTCTAAGTAGTGAGTGTGAACTGTCAGCCACTAATCACCCCTCGATTGATAGCCCCCTGTTTCGGCTAAATATATTTCCAAACAACCCTGATGAATTTAATTTTGATTTAAGGATTATCCTTGTAAGTATTAACAACCGTATTGTTAAGTCATTGTAGTTATATAGTAAACAATAGCCATATGGTTATTTTTTTAAACAGCTAGCCTTATTTCGAAGTAACCTGCCTAACCATAACCTCAATGAATTGTGACACATGTTTGACAGGTGCCCCGCTGCTTGACAGCAGAGAGCATTCACACCCTGCTGGCTTGCCTGTCCAACTTCCTTGATCAAACTAAACATGGCATTCCTATCTAGCTTGAGACCACTCATGCACAAATAAATCACACTTAATAATTCGATATTTATAGACAGGGATCTGCTTACCCTTGAGACAGTGAGATCTGTCATAAGCTGATCGAAGGCCAGCGTCTCCTCTGCTTGTTTCTGGTTGTGCAGCGCTATCTTTTCGCTGAACTTCCTGGGGTTTGAGCCACCCGAGCCCGGGGATCCGGACATGGTGTGGGCCGCACAGTTTAAAAATGTAACTTAAAAAATGTAAAGCGAGTGCTTGAGGCACAACTATAGAGAGTGTGGTTTTGATTGTCAGTCCACTTTTAGCGAATCCATCAGTGCTGCTTCAAATCGTCGCGTTGGCAAATTTTCGGTGCTAGCTAACGTTAGCTTGATAGCCACATAAGTTAACAATAGTGAACAGTTCAGCTGACAAGTGTTTGTAAACAAACAAATTCCAAAATATGTGTTTTCGGTGCCAGCAGGTAACGCTTACCGAAGTTATTGAGTTCTATACATCCCAACGTATTGTTAATGCATGGGAAAATATTTACATTTGTAAATAGTTAGCTAAACTAATAAGCCAACAACTTGTTTGAAACTCAATCAGTAGCTAGTTATGTTAACTAGCTAGCGTGAGAGAGTGCCAGTGCTAGCTAGCTACCTGTCACTTCCATTTTCTTCTTTAACAATTTAGCTTAAAATAGTAACGTTATTTGAGGACGTATCCAGCAATGCATTGTCAATTGAGGCAACACGCGTAGCTAAATAACAAATAATAAGTACTTCAACCTCTTCAAAGCTATCAAAACTGTCATTTTATGCAGTGTATAAAAATGTTCGATAAAAATTACAGCTACGCAGCAAGCTCGTACAGTAGCTACCGCGTAACGCGACACGAACAGCAGAAGAGAAGCGCAACTTACGTTGGCTAAAGATTTGTAAACTAAAACAATATTTGCTAACGTTGCCCAAATATAGTTGTTAGCAATGTTTTCATTAGCGAATACTTTCCCTTGTGGAGAAGATTTCGAAATGTAATTTCAACAAGTGTCGGAAAGATCTTGCAGTAGCAGCGCGAGGGTTATCCAAATCAGCATGTAACATAATCCACTCTCTCGATCTCAAAAACATTGCTTTCGATTCTGGTCCTCTGATTAGGCAGGCAGGTCGACTGTAACAGCTACAACTATTTTTACCGGCTATATTTAGTTAGCATGTAAACATTCAAATCCATGCGGTAAAGTCGAGCTTCTTCTCGTCTTGTCTCCTGTTGCATATCGCTCCATAGTTTTGTCGGCTCTCGTTGGTGAGATCCCTTTCCCACTGATCCTGCCATATAAAAAATAAAAAACTGCTTGAAACTGTAAAACAACCTTACCGGTTATGTCCACAGGAGGGCAATGAAGAACTCTTAAAGGGGATGTGTACCTGGCCGCATTATCCAACTGAATATTGTAGCAGAGAAACACTTCAGCGGAATCCTTTTCACTGCAGCCAATAACAAGTTTCCATCCAGTTTTTATGCGAGTTAAGTCATACAGTATAAATACATAGTCAAGACAGCTGTGATAGTAACAGAGGTTTTGGTACAATTTTATAAAAGCCAACAGATAAATTGTTTGTTCAACATGGTGGGATCTTTTTTGTTTCGATAAAATAAATTATGCAAGAAATGTCGGTCAAGCACCTTTGTGCACAAATATTGATATAATAACCATCATATTGAAGTAAACTTGGAGTCACATGATGATATGGTGTGTGGTCCTCCCACTACGACTCAGGAAACCATGTAGTTGATTCGACTACAGATGAAATAAGTTATGAACTTCACAGCGTGGTGAAAGTGCACGATGATGAGCTTGATGCTTCTTTCCACTAAATATCGAGGTTCTTATTCTGGAGACATGATGATCGATGCTTAACTGCCATTTGACAAATACAAATATTCTCGCTCTTATCCATAATCTTATCATGTAGACTAGCCTACCCGCAATGTATCTGTGAGCTGTTGGCTTGAGCACATGTGCCAAGAGCACAGTTTTTGTGACAAAGCTATTGGTAGAGTTGAAAATGGACTGGAAACGCAATGAACTTGATTTTTATTCAGGACATGAAAACTTAAGCCAAAAAGTACATCTTGTGTGCACTACGTCATCACACTGATTTTTATCCACAAGAAGTCCCATTTTCTTTATGCAGATTGTTTTATATTTGTATGAAAATCTGGCATCAATTGGATGGAAACCGAGTTCATTGTAGAGATGGTTGCCAAACTGAGATGATTTGACACTAGGGATCACAAGATACTGAAATATGACTGTAACCACTACTGAATATAGCATAGGAATTCAAACATAGCCTTTGTCTGAAAAAAAAAGTGTTTTTGCTTCATTTTGTACATCATTTAATCATAGCATCCACTAAGATAAGAAACTGCATATTACATAATTTTGTGTATTTGAAACCATGGGGAACATGTTGCTATTTCTATTCGTGTTTTGCTTAGGACAACTAGGCCAGGATTTAATCAGATCGGCCTGTCAACAATGGGCCTTTGTGTCTCAATTGGAAATTGCCTTTAAATAATATTACACATTAGGTGGGTGCTTATATTTGTCCTACTTCCGGCCTAGCCTTTATCATACGGTTGTTCAGCCTCATTATTTAGTGAACTGAATGGTAATTGACCTGGATACAAATGTCTACTAAATAAATGAAACATTTAAGTGCTCATAACAATCGTAAATATGTATTTTACCACAGTTGCACACACGTGGAAGTAAATTAGCTTGATTTATTCAGGTTCTTAAATTGTACTTTTCATTCTCAAACCTATCCAATCATCCATGAACATACAGAACTAGAACCTGCTGGCTTGTGGCCACATGGAGAAAAAAATATTGTATATAAAATATTACATCATACAATGCAAATGAAATTATACTGACATTCTGCAAAAAATCCATTTTATCTAATAGGACCAGTTTCCCAGACACAGATTAGGTTAATCCTGAATCTCTATTGAAAATCTAGTTCAGGACTAGGCTGGAGATGGATCTGGTTTTGGGAAACCTTCCCTTCAAGTTAATTTACTATTCAGAAAGTGTGCATAATAACCAATGTGTATTTAACCATTTATAAACATTAAAATGTATAATCATGTGTAAGCATTCTTAGCATTTAATCATTTAAAAACCTTAATGTTTTAAAGTGGCACCATTTTTGTATACGTCACTGGTAATATGTATCTCACGAAGTGGCATTATTAAAGCTTTATTCTTTAAAACATTCTATGGACTACGGGCGAAAGAGCTTAGGCTCCTAGATAATTTACACGGGGCCTAACCAGGATATAGTTAACTTCAATACAAGGGTACACTGGTTAAAAAACAAACATTTCAAAACCATTCTGACAGGGCAGTACTATATAGCACGCTTTCCAGTCTTCTGAAAGGGAGCAGATTGTCATAAGGATTCTGTGCCGAGACGGTTTGTTTAGTGTACAGTGAGTGACATCTACTGGAACCTAAAGCATATCTCTCGTCATTGTTATATAATACTGCACTCTAGACTGAGTGTATGAACGGTTTCCTTCAGAGTGGTGAACGGAGTAAAATCAACTGAAGTCACCGTATTTTCAATTAATAGTGAATGTGTGACTAAAGAACTATGAAACGTGATTTGCTCTGACAACTATGCTCCTTAAAAGGAAAATAAAAGAAAGTAACCTTAACTATACTTGGAGGACTGACAACAAAGAATAAATAAGGACAGTTTTCTTTAATAAATTTATTCAACACAAAGCATAACACATCTTTTCTACATTGATTGTTCAGTCTACTCTTGAAAGGCTATTTCCTATGCCAATAGTGGATTTGCAAGTTTCTTAAAGTTACACTGTATGACAAAATTGCTTGCGATGTCATCAACATGCAACTGTTGAATTGCGTTTCAAATAACCGGAAAACAAGCGCCTGACAGACAAATCCATATCTTATACATTTGACAGTCTTACAGTAACACAAAACGCAACAAGCACTCTGGATCCTGACGAGGATACACTTGGAGCATCCAGCAGGCTTCCGGTGGACTTTTCCTTGGCGAATAAGGCACATACCGTACGGTGAATATTCCATCTCAATAAGGCACATAATGAATACATATACTTAAAGTAGTGCGGAAGAGGGGGAAACCGAGCTAAGATAAGACAGCATAGAGCCAAGGCCCTCTGTTAGATGTTCTGTTCTCAACAGTGTCTGTAGCCCCCCTCTCCTTCTCTTTCCATCCATCTCCCAGTCTCATCCATCTATTTCCCGTAAAACTTCTTGTTGAGCAGGAAGATGAGCAGGTTGACATTGATGGTGGCCCTGTCGAAGAGCTTCATCACAGCCACACCCTCATACTGCAGCTGCAGGAGGTCCTGGGAGAGAGAAGAGAAGGGAGAGGAAGAGATGAGATGGAGAGGAAGGGAGAGCACGAGAGGCAGGAAGAGGGAGAGGAGCAGAGAAAGGGGAGAGCGAGGGAGATGAGGAGAAATGGAGAAAGGGAGAAGGAATCATTTGAAAAAGTATTTAAAAAAGAGATATCAACCATAAAATCCCATTTGACCACCTTTTTCACATCCCAGCATCACTGTACATCATTCACATGTATACCTGGTATTCCAACTGTAACGTCTCCAAGTGCACTCCCATGAACTTGGCCTTCACATCGAACACTCCAACCGCCTCCGACGGAGAGATCTCAAAGATAACGTTCTTAAACCTGTGTGTGGGGGAGGGGGATGTCACAATTGTTTGCCTAAAACTAAGGATTTGTGTGATGTATCCATATTACATCAGAAATCCCATACAGCTAACTTTCAAGACAACATTTGGTAAACAATTATTAACTAAACATCCAAGGTCTATCTTTAACTTACTGGTTTGTCTGCAGGTCTTCAATCTCGATCAGCACACCCTTCTCATGGAGGCGAGCGGCGGTGTACTTCTGAGACACCTGTTTACTCTTCTTGGCCTTGGTGTCACCTGGTTTCTTTGACAGCCTGAGGAGGGAGGGAGAGAATATAGTGTCCATAACACTGTCACACATCGTAACAGAGGAAATAGCAGTCCATGTAATGACTTTCCTGCAACCTGAGTTGCAGTTGCCTTCTGCTAGAAACTTAACATTTTGGTAGTTCCATTCCATTTCAGGGTCATGTTCACTAGGCATGGAATTAAAACTTAATAAAATGGAGAGGTACTTCCTAGACTTGTCCAATAACAAACACTTGTTACGTTTTTCAACATTTTGTTAACGTGTGTCCTAATGAACACAACCCAGATGTAAAAAGTATGACAATGGCTCCACCCAGCCCTCTAATAGGTTCAAACCCTTGACCTCTGCAGTGCAAGTTTCCCCGTCTATCTTATTCACTTACACCAAACAACATTTCTGTAATAAGAATTCAGAGTTGAGCTCTTGATCCCTTATTCTACTGACACACAAAACATCCTCCGTGAACCCTGGGATTCCAACCTGCATCCCTCCGGTCACCTGCCCACCTCTCAAACCTGGAGGCTAGCGTCTTCCCTCTGGTATGAAGACAAAGGCCACTCACTTGCCCTTGTTGCTGGCCAGGTTGTCCATGCAGGTCTTGATGTACTGATTGTAGTAGTCAATCTGGACGTTGTAGAAGGCGGTCTTGGAGTTGAGGGCAGCATTAGTCTGTTGGAGCTTCACCAGCTCCGCCTTCCTCCGCTGCCGATACCGCCGCTGGTTTCGGATGTCCTGGAACAAACACGTTATATTTTATGTGGCACATCCACAAAAACACGTATACTATAAGTACCACACACATCACGTGACAGACACAGAAACACTGACTCTCTTTCACAAGGTACCATGGCGATGTCGTTGATTAGGGTCCTGGAAGTGGTTCAAGGGGTGGACACACACACAGCTTCAACTAGCGAGCTGTACAGTACCTTGGCGATGTCGTTGATGAGGTCCTGGTAGCGGTTCTCAGGGTGCACCTTGCCCAGCTCTGCCAGGCGCTGCAGGTTGCTCCTTATCTTGTCCTTCTTGCCCTGCAGCGTCAGGCTGTCATCCACCACCGGCTTGGCCTGTTTCATCTTCTCTGGGGTTTTGGCGTCGCGGATGGCCCGCCGCTGCATAGCACGCTGGTACTCCACTTCCTGGAAGGGGGAAAACAGGGGTGGTGTCATGTGTTGCTGGGGTGAAGATTCCCCAAGGCACAGATCTAGGATCAGCTTCCCTTCCCCCAATTCTAACCTAAACAGTAGTGGGGAAAATGCTAAACTGACTCAAGATCAGCGTCTAGGGGCAACTTCACCATATACTGTCATTGTGCACAAATCATAGTTGAATAAAGCCAAGCAAAAGTGATAACTCCCAAAACCCAGAAGAAGTCCTACTCAGTTGACTACTTTAAACTGGTGCAAGCTACCAGTCTTTAGTGGTGTGCCCTCTCTGCTTTACCTCTATGGCACAACGATATAATCAAAAACAAAGAGTGTTAGTGAGCTGCTAACTAATATTACAGGTTTACATCCTCCCCTCCCCCTCAATTCAAAGGAATTTATTTGCATGGGAAACATGTTTACATTGACAAACCAAATTAAATAGATAAACAATCCAAAATGAACAGTAAACATTACACACAAGTTAAAAGAACAGAGACATTTCAAATGTTATTATGGCTATGTACAGTGTTGTAAAAATGAGCAAATAGTTGAAGTACAAAAGGGAAAATCAATAAAAAAAGTAAATATGGGTTGTATTTGCAGTGGTGTTTGTGCCTCACTGGTTGCTCTTTTTTGTGGCAACTGGTCACAAATCTTGCTACTGTGATGTCACACTGTGGTATTCCACCTAATAGATATGGGAGTTTATCAACATCTGATTTGTTTTCAAATCCTTTGTGGTTCTGTGTAATCTGAGGCAAATATGTGTATCTAATATGGTCATACATTTGGAAGGAGGTTAGGAAGTGCATCTCAGTTTCTCCCTTGTTTTGCAGTGTTGGAAAAAGTACCCAAATGGTAGTTAGTCTTGTCCCATCGCTGCAACTCCCGTACGGACTCAGGGGAAGCAAAGGTCGAGAGCCATGTGTCCCCCAAAGCACGGCCCTGCCAAGCCGCACTGCTTCGACACACTGCTCCATTAACCCAATGTGTCGAAGGAAACACTGTACAGCTGGTGACCGTGTCAGCGTGCATGTGCCCAACCCCCCACAGGAGTCACTAGAGAGCAATGGGACAAGGCCAAAATCTCCCCTAACCCAGACGACGCTAGGCCAATTGTGCGGCATCATGGGCCTCCCGGTTGCAGCCAGCTGCGACACAGCCTGGGATCGAACCCGGATCTGTAGTGACACCTCAAGCCCTGCAGAGCCTTACACCGCTGCACCACTCGGGAGGTGCCTAAAGCCTTTTTGATAAACAAAGCATTTGTTTTGTTTCTTTGTCAATTAGTGTGTGCAGGGTACGAAAGTTAGGCTCACAAGTATCATACCCCAAGACATGCTAACCTCTCACCATTACAATAACGGGGGGTATGATATTTATGCCTCTAACTTCCTCATTCATCCCGGTTCATTCAGGACTACCTGTAATCATGGTCGCATCCACAATGTAGAAGTGTTCAAAAGAAGACACTTAAAGCGACTTCAATTATTTACCATTCATTTATATTGGGCACAAAATAATCGTAAACACAACCAAGACAGCAACTGCATCCAACAAGGTCGTAGAGTCACAAGCTTGATTTTATCATCATTGCTAGGAACATGGGAACAAATAATAAAGTTGACTACTTTAATAGGTCCCCTAAAATGGGGGAACTATGTACAAAAGCACTGTAATTTGGATGAAAAATGAAAGATGAAAAAGCTGACAGTCAGTACTTTAACCTCAGTCATTGTATCATTTCAAATCAAAGTGCTGGAGTACAGAGCCAAAACAACTAAATGTGTCACCGTCCCAATACTTTGAGCTCAATGTACTGTTTAGGCGTTATACTGCCAAGTTTACACCTTCACTATTGCACTGAAACGTTTTGTCCAGGTCTCCCTCATTCATCCCTTCCTCCTCAGTGTCTCACCTGTTCAGGATTGGCAGCACCCTCCAGAATCTCAGTGAGTGTTTCTCCAGGTTGGAACCGGATCACATCTACGATCAGCCGCTTGGTGCTGGAGAGAGAAAGATGGGGGGAAAGAGACATAGGAGCTATTCTAGGGTGTCAAGACAACAGTAGGTTTATTTTAGCTGCTAGAGGAAGCGTAACTTCTAGCCGGTGTGAGCAGAGCGAAAGCCACTTTGTGCTATTGTTCTTGGGTTTGAGCTGTGAGTCGAAATCTCGAAATTACAACCAGAGTGAAAAAAACATTCTGAGCAGCGTGAGCCTCCCGTGGAGCCGGCGCTCACACCCAGGTTTCATTTCAATTCATTGGAGCGTCTCACGCTCTGCAAAGGTTACGCCTCTAGTGTAGCAGGCCAGAAAGAGGGAAGATAAGGTTCAGCCGGGAACGCACAAACAACTGAGGAGTCGGGGAACTCAATTTGGCCTCCTTTTGAACTAACACCTTGGATCTAATTGCTTAAAAATCTGTCTTCTCCATCTCCTCTCCTTCATCTGCACTGATTGGAAATGAAACTTGGCAGGTGAAAACAATATGGTGGCAGCTCATTATTAGGCTGGCTTCCACCTGGTCAGTTCTTTCAGATAAGAGCAGTCGAGAAGGCGAAGCGAGGACCGATTTAGACAATCGAGAAAGAGCCCTAAGAAAGTGTGTATTTTTTTATTGTATACAAATATTACTCTTACTTAAGCAGTAGAGTCCTGGCGTCCATCTCGGCATTGGCCTCTCCGGGAACATCAAACTTGTTGGCGAGGGTGAGGGACACCTCTGTCTTCCCCATCGTCTCCCTGTTGGGGTCCCCTGGGGGGAGGGGGTTCTCACCTGGAGGGAGAACAGGGGACAGTTAGAGGAGAGGAAGTTGTGTCATTCACATCCACTGTAGAATCCCATGAAGTTGTGGGGAGGATGGAAGGAAGCTCTAAGAGGGGAGAGCGATGACCGGTGAGACATTTAGAAGACTATGGTTTCTTCACTGATGGAGTAGGACAGAGCAGATACACCACGGACACATAGGAAACATTTATTAGGCCTGTTCCTTTCTCATCTTGCCCCTCTACATTTTACATGTATGAATATATGAACACAGCATACTTTTGTCTACGGTACCGACCAATGAGGGACTATGGCATATCTACGGTACCGACCGATGGGGGACTATGGCATATCTACGGTACCGACCGATGGGGGACTATGGCATATCTACGGTACTGACCGATGAGGGACTCTATGGTGGGCACCTCTCCCAGGTCTTCCAGCAGCTCATGGATGGGGTCGTTGTGCTCCGAGGCGATGGCATCCTGGTGGTCCAACAGCAGCTGGGGTGGGGGGTGGGGACGAGCAGTAGCATTACAATGTGAAAATCTTTATTGTTCACACAATGTGGACATTTGCCTTTGGCTTCATATGGGAGCAAACACAAACACATTATCCCTCTGGGGTACTGGCTATGAGAAAATACACTAGTACTTAGTCACAAATCGTACAAAATGACTCCATGTATAATTTGGGTTTTTCACAACAGAGAAAAAGTAAACTCACTGAGATAAGTGTGTAAGAGAGTACTCATTTTTATTTATGAGGGCAGAAATACGCATGTCTTCCTGTGTGTGTGTGCGTGACTGACCGTGTGTGTGTTGATGACCTCCCCTATAGAGATGTAGATGACAGGTTTCTGAAGCGTGACCAGGTCAGAGTACTGATCCACGTTGAACTTGTCCTCCAATGACGGGACGTCACACGCCGCCAAGAAGAAACGCCTGCGGAGGGACAGAGATACAAGGAGGGTAAGAAGCTACACACATGCCCCTCCCACCTCAGGACGCCAAGAAGAAACACCTGCGGAGGGACAGAGATACAAGGAGGGTAAGAAGCTACGCACATGCCCCCTCCCACCACGCACATGCCCCGCCCACCTCAGGACACCAAGAAGAAACACCTGCGGAGGGACAGAGATACAAGGAGGGTAAGAAGCTACACACATGCCCCTCCCACCTCAGGACGCCAAGAAGAAACACCTGCGGAGGGACAGAGATACAAGGAGGGTAAGAAGCTACACACATGCCCCTCCCACCTCAGGACGCCAAGAAGAAACACCTGCGGAGGGACAGAGATACAAGGAGGGTAAGAAGCTACGCACATGCCCCGCCCACCTCAGGACGCCAAGAAGAAACACCTGCGGAGGGACAGAGATACAAGGAGGGTAAGAAGCTACGCACATGCCCCGCCCACCTCAGGACGCCAAGAAGAAACACCTGCGGAGGGACAGAGATACAAGAAGGGTAAGAAGCTACGCACATGCCCCTCCCACCTCAGGACGCCAAGAAGAAACACCTGCGGAGGGACAGAGATACAAGGAGGGTAAGAAGCTACGCACATGCCCCTCCCACCTCAGGACGCCAAGAAGAAACACCTGCGGAGGGACAGAGATACAAGGAGGGTAAGAAGCTACGCACATGCCCCGCCCACCTCAGGACGCCAAGAAGAAACACCTGCGGAGGGACAGAGATACAAAGGGTAAGAAGCTACGCACATGCCCCGCCCACCTCAGGACGCCAAGAAGAAACACCTGCGGAGGGACAGAGATACAAGGAGGGTAAGAAGCTACGCACATGCCCCGCCCACCTCAGGACGCCAAGAAGAAACACCTGCGGAGGGACAGAGATACAAGGAGGGTAAGAAGCTACGCACATGCCCCTCCCACCTCAGGACGCCAAGAAGAAACACCTGCGGAGGGACAGAGATACAAGGAGGGTAAGAAGCTACGCACATGCCCCTCCCACCTCAGGACGCCAAGAAGAAACACCTGCGGAGGGACAGAGATACAAGGAGGGTAAGAAGCCCCTCCCACCTACTGCGGAGGGACACATGCCCCTCCCACCTCAGGACGCCAAGAAGAAACACCTGCGGAGGGACAGGAGGGTAAGATGCCCCGCCCACCTCAGGACGCCAAGAAGAAACACCTGCGGAGGGACAGAGATACAAGGAGGGTAAGAAGCTACACACATGCCCCCTCCCACCTCGGAGGACAGAGATACAAGGGTAAGAAGAAATGCCCCTCCCACCTGCCAAGAAGAAACACCTGCGGAGGGACAGAGATACAAGGAGGGTAAGAAGCTACACACATGCCCCTCCCACCTCAGGACACCAAGAAGAAACACCTGCGGAGGGACAGAGATACAAGGAGGGTAAGAAGCTACACACATGCCCCTCCCACCTCAGGACGCCAAGAAGAAACACCTGCGGAGGGACAGAGATACAAGGAGGGTAAGAAGCTACGCACATGCCCCTCCCACCTCAGGACGCCAAGAAGAAACACCTGCGGAGGGACAGAGATACAAGGAGGGTAAGAAGCTACACACATGCCCCTCCCACCTCAGGACGCCAAGAAGAAACACCTGCGGAGGGACAGAGATACAAGGAGGGTAAGAAGCTACACACATGCCCCGCCCACCTCAGGACGCCAAGAAGAAACACCTGCGGAGGGACAGAGATACAGGTAAGAAGCTACACACATGCCCCTCCCACCTCAGGACGCCAAGAAGAAACACCTGCGGAGGGACAGAGATACAAGAAGGGTAAGAAGAAACACCTGCGGAGGGACAGAGATACACATGCCCCGCCCCCCACCTCAGGACGCCAAGAAGAAACACCTGCGGAGGGACAGAGATACAAGGAGGGTAAGAAGCTACACACATGCCCCGCCCACCTCAGGACGCCAAGAAGAAACACCTGCGGAGGGACAGAGATACAAGGAGGGTAAGAAGCTACGCACATGCCCCGCCACCTCAGGACGCCAAGAAGAAACACCTGCGGAGGGACAGAGATACAAGGAGGGTAAGAAGCTACGCACATGCCCCGCCCACCTCAGGACGCCAAGAAGAAACACCTGCGGAGGGACAGAGATACAAGGAGGGTAAGAAGCTACGCACATGCCCCGCCCACCTCAGGACGCCAAGAAGAAACACCTGCGGAGGGACAGAGATACAAGGAGGGTGCCCCGCCCACCTCAGAAGCTGCGGAGGGACAGAGATACACATGCCCCTCCCACCTCAGGACGCCAAGAAGAAACACCTGCGGAGGGACAGAGATACAAGAAGAAACACCTGCGGAGGGACAGAGATACAAGGAGGGTAATAAGCTAACACATGCCCCGCCCACCTCAGGACAAGAAGAAACACCTGCGGAGGGACAGAGATACAAGGAGGGTAAGAAGCTACACACATGCCCCTCCCACCTCAGGACACCAAGAAGAAACACCTGCGGAGGGACAGAGATACAAGAAGGGTAAGAAGCTACGCACATGCCCCTCCCACCTCAGGACGCACTCTTACCAGCCATTATTTCCATATTTAAGTTAGATGTAAATTCACGTGTCACAATCTTTGGTTGACTATTTATTTAAAAAAAAGAGAAGCAACACATATTCTAACTCTTGCTTGTACAAAGCACAATTTCATGTTTTTATGATCCTGTAAATGTCTTCTGACCCGTCAAACACATGCCAGGCCCCGTCAAACACATGCCAGGCCCCGTCAAACACATGCCAGGCCCCGTCAAACACATGCCAGGCCCCGTCAAACACATGCCAGGCCCCGTCAAACACATGCCAGGCCCCGTCAAACACATGCCAGGCCCCGTCAAACACATGCCAGGCCCCGTCAAACACATGCCAGGCCCCGTCAAACACATGCCAGGCCCCGTCAAACACATGCCAGGCCCCGTCAAACACATGCCAGGCCCCGTCAAACACATGCCAGGCCCCGTCAAAGGATCAACAATGGAACGTGTTTTTTGATCTGCATCCATTTCAATGTCGATGCTTAGATGGGGATTAAATGCACCAAGATAATATTTATAGCACAAGACAGAGATAAGTGGTAAATGTTTTCCATTTTAACATTTTCCATAGCATGCCCTAATGAACACGACCCATAAAGACCGTCCTCCACTGCACCTGAACTTCTGGTAGGAGCTGCTGAGGTACTCGTTGATGGGGTTGAGGTGGGCGTTGTCCCCCAAGAACATCTTATTGGACGCGGCGTGCTGCAGCATCTTGGCGATGGAGCCCAGGTTCCGCCGTTGGTCTGTGGTCAGCTGACCTCCGGCCGACAGGTCGATGATGTCGAAGGCGTCGGGCGCCACGATGGCCGGATTCATGTAGCGGTAGTACAGCAGGTTACCCACGATCTGAACAGACACACCCCCGTTAGATAGAGCACTGTACCTCCTGTAGGCATCACAGGCAACACCAAGCCTGTCAAGGGACACCAGTGGACAGGGTTTTACTGGTTGTATAAAACTGTTGCTGTGTCCCAGTAATCTTGGACTCCTTTTCTTTATAGCCAATACATTATAGCCACTAATCTTGGACTTGAAAAGTTAAGTAATGTTCGGAGATTCAAACTTAGTAGTCAGGGAGAAAATGAGACGAGGGAAGTTTGCAGCGAGGAGGAAGGAAGGTTTGTAACAGAATTGGTATGCAGCCTGGGTGTTTGTAGAGAAGGAGGGGGGACTGTCTCACCTTGTCTCAGCAGGAGTACAGAAAGACATGTTCCAACAGAGGAGAGAAGACAAGGGAGGAGAGCATAGCTGTAGAAAGGGGAGGAAGAGAGAAGGAGAACAAGGGAGAGAGGAGAGATGGAGTTAAGGAGAGGGAAGAGAAAGAGAAGGAAACCACATTCAGTAGAAGAGTGATACCAAGTCAAGCTCACCAGGATAACAGTGCAAGTAGCAAAGTAGAGCAGAGCTCCGTAGAGCAGAGCTCCGTAGAGCAGAGCTCCGTAGAGCAGAGCTCCGTAGAGCAGAGCTCCGTAGAGCAGAGCTCCGT
The DNA here is from genome assembly GCF_018296145.1 of Oncorhynchus tshawytscha. Taxonomy (NCBI): domain Eukaryota; kingdom Metazoa; phylum Chordata; class Actinopteri; order Salmoniformes; family Salmonidae; genus Oncorhynchus; species Oncorhynchus tshawytscha. The sequence continues at coordinate 461,266 of NW_024609811.1, forward strand.
AGAGCAGAGCTCCGTAGAGCAGAGCACAGTTCTAGCAGTACAGTGTAACGGTTGACTATGGTATAAGAATGATATAATGACACCTTTAGAAGCTCGTCCTCTGTAGCGTCGGGGAACTTCTCATGGAGTGTGTCCTTCAGCACCTTGGAGGTGAAACGCATCCCATACCTGACACACACAAAGACCCATTTCTTTACTTTTCTAGAGTGGATTTAGAACTGGTTTATTCCCTATATAAGTGGCCCTCTCTCATAGAAGTGATAAGCATCATAACCCACAGTTGCTGGTTCATGTTCTGTAGAGCAGGGAGTCACACAGGCTACATCTAATGTCTGCTGCTTCTCCTTTACAACATTTAAAACTAGCAATTCATGTCACAGATTCCAGGTCTAAATCACCTGTTGTTAAAAAGGCAAGGTTGAGAACTAGTAGATGTGGCCCTCGAGGGCAGTAGTAGTTTGGACCAACCCCTATTAAATGAGAGCAGCTGGAAATATAAATGACTAGAATGGACATTCCCATTCAAGATGACGGGTGGACAGGCAGACATATTGAGTGTTCCAATCAAATTGCTGTGGTCTGAAGGGCTCTGTCCCTTCTCGTAATTCTATTGAGAACAGAGCTAGAGACACTTACGGGATTTTGTCCACAGAGACAATGATGGCGGACAGGAACTTGTCTGTGACCGTCCTCATGTTCTTGATGGATGCTTCCAGGCGAGTGCGCACCTCCTCGTGACTCATAGCCTGCTCTGGTGTTACCTCATAGGGTAGTTTACTGTTGGAGGAGAGAAGGGGAGGGGCAAGAGGTGGTACAGAAAGGGGGGAGGGAAAGAGCAAGAGAAAGGTACACAGTCAACGACAGCTCTAATACTTTCCATCTTTGAACAGTTGACGCCAAACTCCAACTCCTCTCTGACAGTCTCCTCTGAACTCCATTACCCAGACTACTCCTCCTCTCACCTGGCCTCTCCAGTTTGTGTCTCCATCTGGTTGACCCAGCTCTTGTAGATGTCCACCGGGTCAGTCTTGATGTTCAGCGTCTTGTCGTCCATGATTTCCTTGACGACAGGTGCCAGGATCTGACGCAGTGCATTCTGGCCTCGGGCGCCGCGGTTGAAGCTCACCACCATCTTGATGACCGTGGGGTTGCCCGTGACGATCTCCTGGATCTGATCCACTTTGGATCTGAGAACACAAGGTTAGGAACATGGTGAGACACTGCTAGACTGTATAAGTGTTTCTGTGTGACTCAGTTGGTAGAGCATAGCACTTCATCGCCAAGGCTCATGTGTTCGATTCCCGCTAGGGCTACCCATATGAAATATGCATGACTGTAAGTGGCATATGCTAAGTTATAAAACAGGGTGGTTCAATTCCTGAATGCTGATTGGCTGACAGCCGTGGTATATCAAACCGTATACCACTGGTATGACAAAACACTTTTTACTGCTGTAATTACATTGGTAACCAGTTTATAATAGCAACACAGTACCATGGGGGTTTGTGGTATATGGCCAATATACCATGGCTACGGGCTGTATCCAGGCAATCCACGTTGCGTCATGCGTAAGAACAACCCTTATCCATGGTATATTGGCCATATACCACACCTCCCCAGGCCTTATTGATGAATCCTATTGTTTCAAGTATTAGCTCCTTACTTGATCTCCTCCTGCAGGGCGGTCTTGAAGAGTTTGAGCAGCAGGTACTCCTCTCTCTGGTTGGAGGCGTAGTTATACAGGGTGAAGATCACAGAGTCCATGAACTTAGTGGACTTATTCTGGGGCATCTGGAAGATCAGCTTGGCCAGGTAGGTGGGGTTGGTCTGCAGGGAGGACAGAAAGGAAACATGTTAACGACAGTTAGATTGGATGTTTTCCTGTTCTGTTTCTAGTCTCTCGCTTACGGTCACATACAGTATTTTATGTTTCTCAACTGTTTGCGAGTGCGATTCCCTTTGCAGTACAGCTTTGCTAACTGTTTGAAGAGATCGATACATATATGCGTTGACACAGCATCTACAGTACCTGCAGCAGGTAGAAAAGATACTGATAGGCCTCCAGCTTGAGCCTCTTCTCCTTGCTCAGAGCCTTCAGGCCTCCTCTCTGTTTGTTCATCATCATCAGGTTGGACAGCTCGCCCTTGTTCTTCTTGGTCAGCTTGTTGCTGTGGGACACCACCTCCTGCAGGGTGATCTTGTTCTTGACCAGCAGGCCGATCTTGATGTCCATCAGGTTCAGGTCATTCTCTAGCTGCTGGTTGGAGCGGATGTTGGTGACCACCTCCTCCCGGAGCCTCATCAAGTCCAGCTCTTCCTGAAAGTCCTGGTCGCTGTGGTCCAGGAGGTGGACGAACTTGCGCACCACCGCCATGGGAGGATCGTCAGCGTTGACTGTGTGAGAGAGACAGTGAGAGAGGGATTCAGTCAGGATGGAGTCGTATGTGGCAGAAAGAACAGCTGGGAGACGAGACTCCGTACCGAGAGAAGATGGTGAAAAGAGAAAGCCAGTGGTGGGTGAGGGTTCTCATCATCATCATACTCACTGAGTGTCTTGTAGTCGTCTCTGGCTTTGTTGGCTCTGATGAACGCCTGGATCTTCACCACATCATTGATCTGCCACAACAGAGCAAACAGCAGTCACTTCACTGATCAAGAACATGACTGTGTTCCAAATGGCACCCTATTCCCTTAATAGAGCGCTGGTCAAAAGTAGTGCACTATATAGGGAATAGGGTGCCTTTTGGGAAGCATGACATTTGTAAAGAGAAACATTACGTTGGTAATCTGCAGTTAGTCAGGGTACAGAGAGCCATCTAGCCTAGTAGCCTCATTAAGCTGAACGGACATTTAATGTGGGACGAGTGTGTCCCAAATGGCACCCAATTTCCTATATAGTACACTACTTCTGACCAGGACCCATAGGGCTCTGGTCAAAAGTAGTGCGCCATTTGAAAATAGTGCACTATTTAGGGAATAGGGTGCCATTGGGACGCAGAGAGAGTAAATGTCAGTGGATGTGTCAGGCGAGGATATAAAGAGTTAGATGTGATGTCATACAGGGAATACAGAAGACTAGAGAACAGACAGCCCTGGGCACACCATATAACTACAACTCACCTCAATCACATTAATGTAGCGCTTTTCACAAAATTGACAACATGCGTCTCTGTTACCTGGGCTAGAGTCAAGTAGTAGCATAGTAACAAGGCAACATTCCCTGAGAGCAGGAAACCTTGACAGGAACCAGACTCTACAAGCTACTGGACCTTCTAGCTACTTGTCTTTCGTCAAAGATTCACCCTCAAACTCAACTCTGGACCTGGGACACCAGGTGGGTGGTTCCCCTCTAATCAGGGACTGATTTGGACCTGGGACACCAGGTGGGTGGTTCCCCTCTAATCAGGGACTGATTTGGACCTGGGACACCAGGTGGGTGGTTCCCCTCTAATCAGGGACTGATTTGGACCTGGGACACCAGGTGGGTGGTTCCCCTCTAATCAGGGACTGATTTGGACCTGGGACACCAGGTGGGTGGTTAGACCTGGGACACCAGGTGGGTGGTTCCCCTCTAATCAGGGACTGATTTAGACCTGGGACACCAGGTGGGTGGTTCCCCCCAGGGACTCTAATCAGGGACTGATTTAGACCTGGGACACCATCTAATCAGGGACTGATTTAGACCTGGGACACCAGGTGGGTGATTCCCCTCTAATCAGGGACTGATTTAGACCTGGGACACCAGGTGGGTGATTCCCCTCTAATCAGGGACTGATTTAGACCTGGGACACCAGGTGGGTGATTCCCCTCTAATCAGGGACTGATTTAGACCTGGGACACCAGGAATGAATTATCAGGTAGAACAGAAAATCAGCAGGCTCCAGATCTCGTAGGGTAACAGTTGAGTACCCCTAATATATCAAATGGTTAACATTTGTTCAATCTGGGATTCAAACTAACCGCTACTAATACATTTAAATGACTTGTGTATCTTGTGCAATAAGGGTTAACTAAATACATCAACTCACATGGTCCTTGAAGTGCTTCAGGCGGTCTCTGTACTTCTTGCGAGCTTGGTGCATCCTCACCATCGACTGGATCTAAAACAATAACTCAACTAGGTCAATACTAAAAAAGATTTGAAATTCACCAAAAACCTCAGACTTAAAGGAAAAGCAGCAACACAGGCTCATGTTCATTAAGGCCCAAAAGAAAAGAAAATGGACTGAAACATGGAGGGACAACCTGGCCTTGTCCAATAAGAAAAGTACATGTTTATTTTGCAAAGCGTTTAGAACGTTGCATGCCCCAATGAACAGGACCCACCAATCAAGGTCATGTATTGTTGTTTAATTATAAAGATGGCTACACGTACAGTAGGTGGAGACCTTACCTTTACAGCATCCTCGCTGTGGTCATTCAGGTACTCCTTCCTCTTTATGTAGACCTTCCTCTGCTTGTAGCCTCTAAAATGCGCCTGTAAGATACAGACAAATATACAGGACCAGTGTTAAGAAGCACAAGAGCATTTTAGGGCCAAATTCACAGACAGTCTGAGTCCTAGACTAAAAATCATGCTCAATGGAGAATCACCATTGAAAGTGCTCTTAGACCAGGCTTAAGTGGTCTAAGAGTCTGAGAAACTGTCCCTTAAAGTTAAACATGGCAATAAAGTGGTAGAATGTTTTCTTTAAAATGTCAGCAGTTCCCACTTGGCCCAAAGCCTTCAGTGTTTGCAGAACTGGGTAGATACTGTTGAATGCTTAGGGCTAAGGGAATGATTTGAGACTGGCTGTGTAGCACTGGGGTTGTGTATGTTCTATCACATCCAGACATGATTTTTTTATTTAACTAGGCAAGTCAGTTGAGAACAAATTCTTATTTACAATGACGCTCTAGGAACAGTGGGTTAACTGCCTTGTTCAGGGGCAGAAATACAGATTTTAACCTTGTCAGCTTGTCGTAGCAGAATCAGTTGGGTAACATTGATAAATAAGATGTTTTATCTACCTTTCAGAAATATGCTTATGTGGGAAAGTCACTTTGGGCCCCAGAGAGGGGAGAGGTCAGGCTTGTCTTCATATGTGAACAGATCTTTTAAACCACGTGAAGGGATGATTGAGGGGGAACAATTATCTCTTGGCTCCACAATGTCTGTGTGCTAGTCACTCCCTACTTTTCCCATTTGGGGGAGGTATGACAGTGTCTGGAACCACTGTATGTCCCCTCTGATGTCCAAACTTGTCTTTCATGGTATATGACCTAGAGGCTCACTCCTCTCCGTGAGTTGTCCTGGAGGGATTGTATTTGAGATGGGAGAATCTAGAATTGACAATTGATATATGCCATTGGATGAGGTAATATCAAGAATGAGAAGTAGAACCTTGTCTAAGTGAACAATAATTTATAGCTAATGCTGTCTGGCTATGGGATACTCCTCTCTCAAGTAAAAGTCTTCCTTTGTGCAGTTTTCCTAAGACCTGTGGTTCGTCATTGTGAGTTGAGGGGTGGATCTTTGCTATAAAAGATCTGTTGCCATTATGTTGACAAACTCAGAATTTATTTATTGACACTGAATTGATCAGAGTCAAAGGGCTATGGTGAAGCTCATATTACTAAAATATTAAATTTAAAGTATAACTCTGACTTGTGTGTGGTTTGTAAACTCTCCTTTCACTTAGTAATACAGGAAATTACAACGACAAGCTCGTGGATTCGATCCAGCAACTTTTCGGTTACTAGTCCAAGCTCTACCTGCAGCCCCTGGAGTCCCATAGGCCGGCGCACAATTGGCCCAGCGTCGGCCGGGTTTAGGCCATCATTGTAAATAAGAATTTGTTCTCAACTCACTTGCCTAGTTAAATAAAGGTCACATTTAAAATATATACATTTTCAAAGTGTGTACTGTGAAACGTGTAATGACTATGGGTGAATCTCAATTGTATTTCCTTAATTGCTCGCGCCCCCTCTCCTTCTCAAAGCGCATTGGAGGAGAAGATCCGAGGGGAGGAATCTCAAGTCTTCTGCTCCAATGGACTTTGAGAAGGAGATGAGGAGAAAGGATGTTGAGAAGGAGATGAGAAAGGATGTTGAGAAGGAGAGGAGAAAGGATGTTGAGAAGGAGATGAGGAGAAAGGATGTGAGGAATCAAGGAAATATTGAGATTCACTCCATGTCCAAAGGAAGGGAAGAGTTTGACCTCTGACCTGTATGGTGGTAATAGCTGGGTCCTGAGATTTCAGGAAGTCTTTTCTCTCCTTCAGGCCTTTCCTCACCAGGTAGCCACGGCATCCGGCCTGCAGCTTGGCAATCAGGCTCTCATTGGCCAGCCACAGCTGCTCCCGGTTGTAGGTGGTGGTCACCCCGGAAACCACAGACTGATTGACAACACAGAGAGCCAGTCACACACAGGCCCACTTACATAATGACATACTATCAACACAGCTTTAGGGGTGGCAGTGGAAGGTGTGTCTGTTTTTAGCAAAAGAGATGGGAGTTAAGTGAGAATGATAAATCTCAAATGGCAAATTCACCTAATCGTACAAATACCAAGAAAGTAGTCTGGATGGACCATGACAGTATTCAGACTTGGGATCCATGCACTTAACTACTATTTTTTTGGCAAGTCTACTATTGATATTATTGAATGATTTATATTAAGGTCTGAGTTGCGCACAATGATCTCAACTATACATTCGCCTGCATGAGCATAAACAACGTAAGACTTGAGGTGGTCCACTTTGCTACGGAGGAGTTTAGCATTAGCATTTCCTTTAAAAACAATGGGAGTGGTAGGAGGAGCGCTGTTAGCATGCTCCACAAAGCTACATCACTACAACACCACAGTACTGCGGCCTGTTCAGCTGGGTGCAGTGTTACAGATCGTCCACATAGAAATGCATTTTGTACAACAGAGGAGTCTCATGTAAGAGGGAATCATGCACGTTCTATTCATTACAATCCTATCTACAAGGTTCTGAATGTTTCACCTCAATGAATACAGCCAGAGAGGAAGAGGCAAAGCCCTGTATGGTGTAGGGTGAAACTGCCCCTAGACACGGTCAGTCTTACATTTTCCCCACTAATGGTTGACGTTATGATTTGGGCAGGAGGAACTGATCCTAGCTCTGTACACAGGGGAAACTTCACCCCAGGGCTCCCAGTATCCATCTTAGCCTACCTGGATGTCCTCCTTGTTGAGCTGGGTGTTGTTCTGGAGGAAGTCTGCAGGTTCAGTCCAGGAGCCCTCTCCGGTCTTCAGGTTGTAGTAGTAGTTGTGTCCTCCCTTCACCCAGTGCTTCATCCAATCACTGCCGTTGTCACCTGGAGCATGAACACAGCGTTATGGACATATTTCTCACCAAGTTATTTACAGACTGTACATCTTGATACATCTAGCTCCATCCATCTGTCAGTCAGGGAACCATGTATACCTCGTCTGTTGTACTAAAGCAAGTGATCAAGCTCCTTTATATCTGCAGTTCCTGGGTAAGAAACATATTTTGACTATGAACATTAACTTGCTCTGGCTGATGCCATTTAGTCACATCTACTAATGGAAACTACATGTTCCTGCACTAACTCCATTGTAGAAGAAACTAATTGCAGGTAATGAACACAAAACAATAAAAGTAATGAAAGAAAACTGGCCACAGTGTGTGACTGTGGCCCAATGGCACCCAATGCCCTATATAGGGCATATACAGTATATCCCCCTCCATAGGGGTCTGGTCAATAGTGCACTATGTAGGGAAAAGGGTGCCATTTGGGATGCAGCCATGACCATCCTCCTCACCATCCTGGGTCTTGTCCTGTTTGATCTTGGCCAGGTCGTCCTGGTAGTTCTGGACACACTCAGGGGTGACTCCGTAGAGGCCGGCCCCAGGGGAACGCAGCGCAGCCAGGGTCTTAGGTGCCTCGCCACTGTCCACCGCTCTGTTGATGGCCTGGATGGCCTGGGAGACTGACGAGGAAACAGGGAGACTAGTCATTTTTTTATCAAGGTTTTTTACTTGGTTTTTCATCATGCTCTACTTACAGGAAATAGCTTGGAACCAAACCTGTGTTCAAATAGTATGTGTTCTTTCAAATACCTGTTTGATTGAGATTGCCTGACACGCTGAAAAAATGGAATAGTCCCAAATGTGCTAAGCTTGCCCTTTTGAAATGCTGGAAAAATGGAATAGTCCCAAATGTGCTAAGCTTGCCCTTCTGAAATGCTGGAAAAATGGAATAGTCCCAAATGTGCTAAGCTTGCCCATATGACACTTCAGGCAGTCAATCAAATGTATTTGAAATAAAACAGATACTATATGTGAACCCAGGTCTGCTTGGAACCCTGAGGAAAAGGTGCTTGTGGGACAGCTAGGGTGTGTACTATTCTTACACTGCAAGGCCTCCTGGGTATCCTTATTGGACATCAGTACGGCGTTCTGGATCTCATCCAACCAGAGCACAGCAGAGGGGTCCTCAGTCTCCTGGAAGAACACACAGTGAGGTGGTCAGTCTAACTCCAAAACAGCACACACCCACCCACCGGGTCTGCAGCATATTTACTGCCATTCTACTGAATTACCACTGGAGGGCAATCTCCTCCTGCTGAATAAGAGGACTTGGGTCTAAATGGCATCCAACCACAATGGCATGAGACCACAGGAAAGGGAACTCTATAGACTAGTACAGGGTGTCATGCCCACACAACTTACAACAGAATTCCATATGAAAATCCAGGACATTGGTCATTCCACTTATTTCAACAGAAATCCAATTCATTCTCAGGAGATGGAGAACAGAAGTCAATAATGGCTGATGTTATAAACCAAACATCTGACAGCACTAAACACCTGCTTGGTGTAAAGGCCTACAGCAGGCAGTGAGAATCTACATCTTTAGTCTGATATCTAAGTTGCAGAAGTATGAAATACCTCTCATATCAGTCCACATTCCTGCAACAGCATTCCCTCCCTGTATACACTCTTGACCATCATGACAAGTCAATTGGATGAGCATATTGGCTAACTGAAACTATGACATGACAGTTTGTCAAGTCTCTGTGTTTTAAGTACGCAGTAGCACAGACAGCTAGCTAACTCTCCGGCTCCCTCTCTCTGCTAGCTGGTTTCCGGAGGGAGCGGGGCTAGCTGCTAATAGGCCAACAGGACAGGCCCTCTTTGTGCCTCCCCCACCTACCTGCAGTGTTTCAGGGGAGGGGGGCTGAGGGAGACCGATACCAAAACTCTAGGTAGGTGTGGTTCCTTGTGCAAGCCAGGTAGGCAGGTAGTGGCTGCACTAGCAACATTCAGGGTGAAGTTTCCCCTAGATGCTGATACAGGGTCAGTCTTGTATTTCCCACACAAATGGTTAAGGTTAGGATTGAGGTGGGGAAGCAGATCCTAGAGCTCCACCTAATGGGAACACTGGCAGGATAGCTTTATTGAAAGTAATTAAGGGGTTAGTGCTAATTCATATTGGTTTGGAAATCAGCCTTGCAGCTGGGGGCAGGTAAGCGATACAGAAAGGGTGTGGTGCCAGAGAGGGGATGGAAGTAGGACACATCTTATTAACTAGGACTCCTGACAAACACACAACTGCTGGGTTGTGTTCATTAGGCACTAAACAGAAGAAAACAGACTAAAAACAGGGAGGGACTGAAACGCTCAATTTGTTACAATAGATTTTTAAATGTTTTTCACTGTGTGCCCTTATGAACCATGATCAGAATAGAGGAAGTGAAAGCCGATAGGGTGGTGTTCTTAGCCAGTGAACCCTCCCTTCTTTGCCTCAGTAATGCAGTCTAGTCCCTACATGTCCTTATATAAAGTCTTCCTACAGAGAAGTCCTCTATTCCAGGATGTTGACTGGTATCAGAGGAGTCAGTGGTCCCAACCCAGCTTGTGAACGTATAAATAACCCAACCCAGCTTGTGAACGTATAAATAACACAACCCAACCCAGCTTGTGAACGTATACATAACATAACATAACCCAACCCAGCTTGTGAACGTATACATAACCCAACCCAGCTTGTGAACGTATACATAACCCAACCCAGCTTGTGAACGTATACATAACCCATGAACACAACCCAACCCAGCTTGTGAACGTATACATAACCCAACCCAGCTTGTGAACGTATATACAGCTTGTGAACGTATACATAACCCAACCCAGCTTGTGAGCGTATACACAACCCAACCCAGCTTGTGAACGTATACACCCAACCCACGTATACACAACCCAACCCAGCTTGTGAACGTATACACAACCCAACCCAGCTTGTGAACGTATACACAACCCAACCCAGCTTGTGAACGTATACACAACCCAGCACAACCCAACCCAGCTTGTGAACGTATACACAACCCAACCCAGCTTGTGAACGTATACATAACACAACCCAACCCAGCTTGTGAACGTATACATAACACAACCCAACCCAGCTTGTGAACGTATATACACAACCCAACCCAGCTTGTGAACGTATACATAACAGCAACCCAACCCAGCTTGTGAACGTATACATACAACCCAACCCAGCTTGTGAACGTATACATACACAACAGCTTGTGAACGTATACACAACCCAGCTTGTGAACGTATACATAACACAACCCAACCCAGCTTGTGAACGTATACATAACATAACCCAACCCAGCTTGTGAACGTATACATAACATAACCCAACCCAGCTTGTGAACGTATACATAACACAACCCAACCCAGCTTGTGAACGTATACATAACCCAACCCAGCTTGTGAACGTATATACATAACATAACCCAACCCAGCTTGTGAACGTATACATAACATAACCCAACCCAGCTTGTGAACGTATACATAACATAACCCAACCCAGCTTGTGAGCGTATACATAACATAACCCAACCCAGCTTGTGAGCGTATACATAACATAACATAACCCAACCCAGCTTGTGAACGTATACACAACCCAACCCAGCTTGTGAACGTATACATAACCACAACATATACATAACATAACCCAACCCAGCTTGTGAACGTATACATAACCCAACCCAGCTTGTGAACGTATACATAACATAACCCAACCCAGCTTGTGAGCGTATACATAACCCAACCCAGCTTGTGAACGTATACATAACCAACCCAGCTTGTGAACGTATACATAACAACCCAGCTTGTGAACCCAGCTTGTGAACGTATACATACACAACCCAACCCAGCTTGTGAACGTATACATAACCCAACCCAGCTTGTGAACGTATACACAACCCAACCCAGCTTGTGAGCGTATACATAACATAACCCAACCCAGCTTGTGAACGTATACATAACATAACCCAACCCAGCTTGTGAACGTATACATAACATAACCCAACCCAGCTTGTGAACGTATACATAACATAACCCAACCCAGCTTGTGAACGTATACATAACATAACCCAACCCAGCTTGTGAACGTATACATAACATAACCCAACCCAGCTTGTGAACGTATACACAACATAACCCAACCCAGCTTGTGAACGTATACATAACATAACCCAACCCAGCTTGTGAGCGTATACACAACATAACCCAACCCAGCTTGTGAGCGTATACACAACACAACCATAACACAACCCAGCTTGTGAGCGTATACATAACATAACCCAACCCAGCTTGTGAGCGTATACATAACACAACCCAACCCAGCTTGTGAGCGTATACATAACACAACCCAACCCAGCTTGTGAGCGTATACACAACACAACCCAACCCAGCTTGTGAGCGTATACATACACAACCCAACCCAGCTTGTGAGCGTATACACATAACCCAACCCAGCTTGTGAGCGTATACATAACACAACCCAACCCAGCTTGTGAGCGTATACATAATACAGCTTGTGAGCGTATACATAAACAACACAGCTTGTGAGCGTATACATAACACAACAACCCAGCTTGTGTATACATAACACAACACAGCTTGTGAGCGTATACATAACACAACAACCCAGCTTGTGAGCGTATACATAACACAACAACCCAGCTGAGCGTATACATAACACAACCCAGCTTGTGAGCGTATACATAACATAACCCAACTTGTGAGCGTATACATAACACAACCCAACCCAGCTTGTGAGCGTATACATAACATAACACAGCTTGTGAGCGTATACATAACACAACCCAGCTTGTGAGCGTATACATAACATAACCCAGCTTGTGAGCGTATACATAACACAACCCAGCTTGTGAGCGTATACTAACACAACACAACCCAACCCAGCTTGTGAGCGTATACATAACACAACCCAGCTTGTGAGCGTATACATAACATAACCCAACTTGTGAGCGTATACATAACACAACCCAACCCAGCTTGTGAGCGTATACATAACACAACCCAGCTTGTGAGCGTATACATAACATAACCCACTTGTGAGCGTATACATAACACAACCCAGCTTGTGAGCGTATACATAACATAACCCAGCTTGTGAGCGTATACATAACATAACCCAGCTTGTGAGCGTATACATAACATAACACAACTTGTGAGCGTATACATAACACAACCCAGCTTGTGAGCGTATACATAACACAACCCAGCTTGTGAGCGTATACATAACACAACCCAGCTTGTGAGCGTATACACAACCCAACTTGTGAGCGTATACATAACACAACCCAACCCAGCTTGTGAGCGTATACATAACACAACACAGCTTGTGAGCGTATACATAACACAACCCACTTGTGAGCGTATACAACCCAGCTTGTGAGCGTATACATAACACAACACAGCTTGTGAGCGTATACATAACACAACACCCAGCTTGTGAGCGTATACATAACCCAACACAGCTTGTGAGCGTATACATAACACAACACCCAGCTTGTGAGCGTATACATAACACAACCCAGCTTGTGAGCGTATACATAACACAACACAGCTTGTGAGCGTATACATAACACAACACAGCTTGTGAGCGTATACATAACACAACCCAGCTTGTGAGCGTATACATAACACAACAGCTTGTGCTACATGTAACACAGCTTGTGAGCGTATACATAACCCAACCCAGCTTGTGAGCGTATACATAACACAACCCAGCTTGTGAGCGTATACATAACACAGCTTGTGAGCGTATACATAACCCAACACAGCTTGTGAGCGTATACATAACACAACACCCAGCTTGTGAGCGTATACATAACACAACACAGCTTGTGAGCGTATACATAACACAACAACCCAGCTACATAACACAACACAGCTTGTGAGCGTATACATAACACAACACAGCTTGTGAGCGTATACATAACACAACACAGCTTGTGAGCGTATACATAACACAACCCAGCTTGTGAGCGTATACATAACACAACACAGCGTATACATAACCCAACACAGCTTGTGAGCGTATACATAACCCAACCCAGCTTGTGAGCGTATACATAACACAACACAGCTTGTGAGCGTATACATAACACAACACAGCTTGTGAGCGTATACATAACACAACACAGCTTGTGAGCGTATACATAACACAACAGCTTGTGAGCGTATACATAACACAGCTTGTGAGCGTATACATAACACAACACAGCTTGTGAGCGTATACATAACAACACAGCTTGTGAGCGTATACATAACACAGCTTGTGAGCGTATACATAACACAGCTTGTGAGCGTATACATAACACAGCTTGTGAGCGTATACATAACACAGCTTGTGAGCGTATACATAACACAACACAGCTTGTGAGCGTATACATAACACAACACAGCTTGTGACAACCCAGCTTGTGAGCGTATACATAACACAACCCAGCTTGTGAGCGTATACATAACACAACACAGCTTGTGAGCGTATACATAACACAACACACACAGCTTGTGAGCGTATACATAACACAACACAGCTTGTGAGCGTATACATAACACAACACAGCTTGTGAGCGTATACATAACACAACACAGCTTGTGAGCGTATACATAACACAACACAGCTTGTGAGCGTATACATAACACACACACAGCTTGTGAGCGTATACATAACACAACACAGCTTGTGAGCGTATACATAACACAACACAGCTTGTGAGCGTATACATAACACAACACAGCTTGTGAGCGTATACATAACACAACCCAGCTTGTGAGCGTATACATAACACAACACAGCTTGTGAGCGTATACATAACACAACCCAGCTTGTGAGCGTATACATAACATAACACAACACAGCTTGTGAGCGTATACATAACACAACACAGCTTGTGAGCGTATACACAACACACATAACACAACACAGCTTGTGAGCGTATACATAACACAACACAGCTTGTGAGCGTATACATAACACAACACAGCTTGTGAGCGTATACATAACACAGCTTGTGAACGTATACATAACCCAACCCAGCTTGTGAACGTATACATAACACAACCCAGCTTGTGAGCGTATACATAACATAACCCAACCCAGCTTGTGAGCGTATACATAACATAACCCAACCCAGCTTGTGAACGTATACATAACATAACCCAACCCAGCTTGTGAGCGTATACATAACATAACCCAACCCAGCTTGTGAACGTATACATAACATAACCCAGCTTGTGAACGTATACATAACCCAACCCAGCTTGTGAACGTATACACAACCCAACCCAGCTTGTGAACGTATACATAACCCAACCCAGCTTGTGAACATATACACAACAACCCAGCTTGTGAGCGTATACATAACCCAACCCAGCTTGTGAGCGTATACATAACATAACCCAACCCAGCTTGTGAGCGTATACATAACATAACCCAACCCACACGTAACATAACATAACCCAACCCAGCTTGTGAGCGTATACATAACATAACCCAACCCAGCTTGTGAGCGTATACATAACATAACCCAACCCAGCTTGTGAGCGTATACACAACATAACCCAACCCAGCTTGCTTGTGAGCGTATACACACAACCCAACCCAGCTTGTGAGCGTATACACAACACAACCCAACCCAGCTTGTGAGCGTATACATAACACAACCCAACCCAGCTTGTGAGCGTATACATAACACAACCCAACCCAGCTTGTGAGCGTATACACAACACAACCCAACCCAGCTTGTGAGCGTATACACAACATAACCCAACCCAGCTTGTGAGCGTATACATAACACAACAACCCAGCTTGTGAGCGTATACATAACAACAAGCTTGTGAGCGTATACATAACAACCCAGCTTGTGAGCGTATACATAACCCAACCCAGCTTGTGAGCGTATACATAACCCAACCCAGCTTGTGAGCGTATACATAACACAACCCAGCTTGTGAGCGTATACATAACACAACACAGCTTGTGAGCGTATACATAACACCCAACCCAGCTTGTGAGCGTATACATAACACAACCCAGCTTGTGAGCGTATACATAACATAACCCAGCTTGTGAGCGTATACATAACACAACCCAGCTTGTGAGCGTATACATAACACAACCCAGCTTGTGAGCGTATACATAACACAACCCAGCTTGTGAGCGTACATACACAACACAACGTATACATAACACAACCCAGCTTGTGAGCGTATACATAACATAACCCAACTTGTGAGCGTATACATAACATAACCCAACTTGTGAGCGTATACATAACATAACCCAACTTGTGAGCGTATACATAACACAACCCAGCTTGTGAGCGTATACATAACATAACCCAGCTTGTGAGCGTATACATAACACAACCCAGCTTGTGAGCGTATACATAACAACCCAACCCAGCTTGTGAGCGTATACATAACACAACACAGCTTGTGAGCGTATACATAACACAACCCAGCTTGTGAGCGTATACATAACATAACCCAACTTGTGAGCGTATACATAACACAACCCAGCTTGTGAGCGTATACATAACACAACCCAACCCAGCTTGTGAGCGTATACATAACCCAACACAGCTTGTGAGCGTATACACAACCCAACCCAGCTTGTGAGCGTATACATAACCCAACCCAGCTTGTGAGCGTATACATAACACAACAACCCAGCTTGTGAGCGTATACATAACCAACACAGCTTGTGAGCGTATACATAACACAACCCAGCTTGTGAGCGTATACATAACACAACCCAGCTTGTGAGCGTATACATAACCCAACCCAGCTTGTGAGCGTATACATAACACAGCTTGTGAGCGTATACATAACCCAACCCAGCTTGTGAGCGTATACATAACCCAACCCAGCTTGAGCGTATACATAACACAGCTTGTGAGCGTATACATAACACAACCCAGCTTGTGAGCGTATACATAACACAACACAGCTTGTGAGCGTATACATAACACAACACAGCTTGTGAGCGTATACATAACACAACACAGCTTGTGAGCGTATACATAACACAACCCAGCTTGTGAGCGTATACATAACACAAGCCCAGCTTGTGAGCGTATACATAACCCAACCCAGCTTGTGAGCGTATACATAACCCAACACAGCTTGTGAGCGTATACATAACCCAACCCAGCTTGTGAGCGTATACATAACACAGCTTGTGAGCGTATACATAACACAACACAGCTTGTGAGCGTATACATAACACAACACAGCTTGTGAGCGTATACATAACACAACACAGCTTGTGAGCGTATACAACAGCTTGTGAGCGTATACATAACACAGCTTGTGAGCGTATACATAACACAGCTTGTGAGCGTATACATAACACAACACAGCTTGTGAGCGTATACATAACACAACACAGCTTGTGAGCGTATACATAACACAACATAGCTTGTGAGCGTATACATAACACAACCCAGCTTGTGAGCGTATACATAACCCAACCCAACGTATACACCCAGCTTGTGAGCGTATACATAACCCAACACAGCTTGTGAGCGTATACATAACCCAACACATAAAACACAGCTTGTGAGCGTATACATAACCCAACACAGCTTGTGAGCGTATACACAACACAACACAGCTTGTGAGCGTATACATAACACAACACAGCTTGTGAGCGTATACATAACACAACACAGCTTGTGAGCGTATACACAACACAGCTTGTGAGCGTATACATAACACAGCTTGTGAGCGTATACATAACACAACCCAGCTTGTGAGCGTATACATAACACAACCCAGCTTGTGAGCGTATACATAACCCAACCCAGCTTGTGAGCGTATACATAACCCAACCCAGCTTGTGAGCGTATACATAACCCAACCCAGCTTGTGAGCGTATACACAACACAGCTTGTGAGCGTATACATAACACAACACAGCTTGTGAGTATACGTACACACATAACACAACACAGCTTGTGAGCGTATACATAACACAACACAGCTTGTGAGCGTATACATAACCCAACCCAGCTTGTGAGCGTATACATAACCCAACACAGCTTGTGAGCGTATACATAACACAGCTTGTGAGCGTATACATAACACAGCTTGTGAGCGTATACATAACACAGCTTGTGAGCGTATACATAACACAACACAGCTTATACATAACACAACACAGCTTGTGAGCGTATACATAACACAACATAGCTTGTGAGCGTATACATAACACAACATAGCTTGTGAGCGTATACATAACCCAACATAGCTTGTGAGCGTATACATAACCCAACCCAGCTTGTGAGCGTATACATAACCCAGCTTGTGAGCGTATACATAAAACACAGCTTGTGAGTGTATACATAAAACACAGCTTGTGAGCGTATACACAACACAGCTTGTGAGCGTATACACAACACATCTTGTGAGCGTATACATAACACAACACAGCTTGTGAGCGTATACATAACACAACACAGCTTGTGAGCGTATACATAACACAACACAGCTTGTGAGCGTATACATAACACAACCCAGCTTGTGAGCGTATACATAACACAACCCAGCTTGTGAGCGTATACATAACACAACCCAGCTTGTGAGCGTATACATAACACAACCCAGCTTGTGAGCGTATACATAACACAACCCAGCTTGTGAGCGTATACATAACACAACCCAGCTTGTGAGCGTATACATAACACAACCCAGCTTGTGAGCGTATACATAACACAACCCAGCTTGTGAGCGTATACATAACACAACCCAGCTTGTGAGCGTATACATAACACAACATAGCTTGTGAGCGTATACATAACACAACACAGCTTGTGAGCGTATACATAACACAACACAGCTTGTGAGCGTATACATAACACAACACAGCTTGTGAGCGTATACATAACCCAACACAGCTTGTGAGCGTATACATAACCCAACCCAGCTTGTGAGCGTATACATAACACAGCTTGTGAGCGTATACATAACACAACACAGCTTGTGAGCGTATACATAACACAACACAGCTTGTGAGCGTATACATAACACAACACAGCTTGTGAGCGTATACATAACACAACACAGCTTGTGAGCGTATACATAACACAACACAGCTTGTGAGCGTATACATAACACAACATAGCTTGTGAGCGTATACATAACACAACACAGCTTGTGAGCGTATACATAACACAACCCAGCTTGTGAGCGTATACATAACACAACCCAGCTTGTGAGCGTATACATAACACAACACAGCTTGTGAGCGTATACATAACACAACACAGCTTGTGAGCGTATACATAACACAACACAGCTTGTGAGCGTATACATAACACAACACAGCTTGTGAGCGTATACATAACACAACACAGCTTGTGAGCGTATACATAACACAACACAGCTTGTGAGCGTATACATAACACAACACAGCTTGTGAGCGTATACATAACACAACACAGCTTGTGAGCGTATACATAACACAACACAGCTTGTGAGCGTATACATAACACAACATAGCTTGTGAGCGTATACATAACACAACATAGCTTGTGAGCGTATACATAACACAACATAGCTTGTGAGCGTATACATAACACAACATAGCTTGTGAGCGTATACATAACACAACATAGCATATACATAACACAACATAGCTTGTGAGCGTATACATAACACAACATAGCTTGTGAGCGTATACATAACACAACATGAGCGTATACATGCTTGTGACGTATACACAACATAGCTTGTGAACGTATACACAACATAGCTTGTGAACGTATACACAACATAGCTTGTGAACGTATACATAACACAACATAGCTTGTGAACGTATACACAACACAACATAGCTTGTGAACGTATACATAACACAACATAGCTTGTGAACGTATACATAACACAACATAGCTTGTGAACGTATACATAACACAACATAGCTTGTGAACGTATACATAACAACCCAGCTTGTGAACGTATACATAACATAACAACCCAGCTTGTGAACGTATACATAACATAGCTTGTGAACGTATACATAACACCAGCTTGTGAACGTATACATAGCTTGTGAACGTATAACATAACCCAGCTTGTGAACGTATACATAATAACATAGCTTGTGAACGTATACATAACATAACCCAGCTTGTGAACGTATACATAACATAGCTTGTGAACGTATACATAACATAACAACCCAGCTTGTGAACGTATACATAACCCAGCTTGTGAACGTATACATAACCCAGCTTGTGAACGTATACATAACCCAGCTTGTGAACGTATACATAACATAAAAACCCAGCTTGTGAACGTATACATAACCCAGCTTGTGAACGTATACATAACCCAGCTTGTGAACGTATACATAACCCAGCTTGTGAACGTATACATAACCCAGCTTGTGAACGTATACATAACCCAGCTTGTGAACGTATACATAACATAAAAACCCAGCTTGTGAACGTATACATAACCCAGCTTGTGAACGTATACATAACCCAGCTTGTGAACGTATACATAACATAACCCAGCTTGTGAACGTATACATAACCCAGCTTGTGAACGTATACATAACCCAGCTTGTGAACGTATACATAACATAACCCAGCTTGTGAACGTATACATAACATAAAAACATCACAACACAGCGGGTGCACATGCACCCCATGGACACACACACAGTGAGCATGAGTCTCACACACACAGAGCCGTACATGCTTTAATGATGATGTGAGCGATGAAGCTGGACTCGTACAGAGCTCCAGACTTGTCCCCCCACCGTGTTTACTTTGGCCGTCAAGCTGAACCCTCAGACCACAAGACTGGCACAGAAAAATATCACAGGCTGTACATGGATGTCTGGCATCACATGAACAATCCCTGATGAAACATCAGCGTCTGAGAAGGACATCTGGGCCGTGTTCAGAAGGCACGATGTGGAGTGAAACAGGGACACACTATCTGAACTTGTCCAATAAGAAACTCATTTTCTTTTTCTGTTACAAACATTTTGCTGCGGCGTGCTCTAACAAACAGGGGCCTATAGTCACACACTAGAAACCTAGATGTGTATACAAAACTATATCTCAAACCTATTGCTCTATGGTCCACCAAAAGGCTAAAGAATTCATTAGTGAATCATTGTACAAAAGTATAGATCTACAGTAGGTCTAGAATCTGAAATCAGATTCTATGTATTAACCTGGGGCCTGTTCAGGAGGGCGTGATGTTACAGAAAAGAATAGAACAGATACAGCCAGATATGATCTGAAAGTTCCACCATAATGAATATACCCCTGTGTTCGTTCTCCTTCAACAGCTCCCATTCCTTCCCATCTGCTACTATCCCCATGTCCCATCCCCCTCCACCTGCAGCTGTGGAGCACATGAGCAGCATCAGGCCTTTGAAATCCAGCCGGAACCTCTTTCTAGCAACTTCCTGTGTCTGTGCCACGTGTCTGACTGAATCATCCAAATCTGAACGCACCGTAGTAGAGTCACCCCTAGAGCAGGACTTTCAGCCATGGATTTGATCCTTTGGAGACGATGAAGATACTTGACCCCTACGTGTGTGAAGTTGCCTGGATGTCCATTAGGTGTCAGACCCTTGTTGATACACATAGGAAACTGTTGAGTGAAAACCCAGCAGTGTTGCAGTTCTTGACACAAACCAGTGCACCTAGCACCAACTACCATACCCTGTTCAAAAGGGACTTAAATATTTTGTCTTGCCCAATCACCCTCTGAATGGCACAGATAAACAATTCATGTCTCAAGACTCAAAAATCCTTCTTTATCCTGTCTCCTCCCCTTTATCTACACGGATTAAAGTGGATTTAACAAGTGACATCAATAAGGGATCACAGCTTTCACCTGGTCAGTCTGTCATGGAAAGAGCAGGTGTCTAATGTTTTGTACACTCAGTGTATGTCTGTCGGTCTTGTCCAAAACCAACCCACCACAAAGGAGAATGCTCCCCTCAGTTATCAGACCCATGGAGGGGCCACAAGAACCCCAGAGGGCCCAGGTGAAACCAACTAAATGGGTCTACTATGAAAAGTCCCCTTCTGATGTAGTGCTCAGCTTCGTGCCCTTTTAAGGAAGCAAACAGAGTAGTCCTGGCTTGTTATTTCCTATGCCTGTGAAAAAGATCACCAGGGAAATGGCTTGCTTTCTTTACCACTCCCCTCCTCCCTCGCTCTCCTTCCTTCCTTCCCTAAAAGCGTGATTTGGAAAAAGGTCTTGGCAAACAAACGTCACATTGCCACAACGGGAACGCTTGAGATGTGACCGGCCCATTGTTGACAATTAAAACATTCTCCCGCACACTGGCTGTGAGAGTACAAGGGCGGAGGCCAACTTCTATAGGCCAACTTCTAACAGGAAAAACTGTGAGAAATACACACACTGGACACTTTCTATTTAATGCTTCTGGCCTTAAGTTTTAGTAATGATGAGTCATTCTGGTTAAAAACTTGGACAAGCCAGCTTTTGTGGAAAGTGCAGCTCACAGAGCTAAACTAAAGCTTTGGCCCAATAACTATATCAGAATTTCCTAATATGTGACTTCTCTGTGTGGTTCTACATCTACAGTCTTCCCCACAGCAGTTCACATCGGCACTTTTGACTGTGGTAAACCATGGCCCTTACCCTTTTGACCCCACCTGCATCTTCTACAGTCTTGTTTCTGTTTCACCAGCAAACACAACCAAATGTGGGACTAGAGTGGTGACATCATATGGGAACATTACATAGATGTGCACATACAAGAACAACGACTCATCACCCCACCCAGGCAAGATAACACAGTTAAGTTAGTCAGAGGTTGTGTGTGTGTGTGTGTGTGTGTGTGTGTGTGTGTCAGGTCTAATGAGTTTATGGCTTGTATCTACACTAATCTACTTCCCAGTAACAAGACTGATAGTCTCGGTCAGCCCGTTTGGCTTTGAATTGGGCTGTACAGTTTGACTGCTGTACATAAAGGCTATTTTAGTCAGTCCTTTTGTTGTTAAGTTGAAAGAAAGGAGAAAGAAGGAGCGAGATGAAAGAGGGAAAGAGAGTTCACTTGCTTTGGCAATATTAATGTTTCCCATGCCAATAAAGCCCTTGAATTCAATTCAAATGATAGAGGGAAAAGACCAAGGGAAGGAGTCAAAAAGTGAGAATGAAAATGAAAGAAAAGATGGGGGTGCGAGACAGACAGGAAGTGAGTGGGAGGGGTAAGCAGGACCAGCGGGGGAGCAGAAAGCATGATCACACCATGACATCACTGAGGGGGGTTAGTGGGAGTCATGTGGGGATGATGGGGCTGAATCACATGGAGTCAGTCCACTGTCCCTCAGGACATCAGCCAAGAAAACACCACTCAAAAATAATATTTATACACATACTAACAATTATATTTACGCATGACTACAATAATATTCTGGTTGTTTAGAGATGTGTATATTAAAATAAAGTTAAAGATAAATGTTTACTTATAGTACAGAGCCTGTAGTCCTTAAGGTAGCCCCATCCCACTTCTGACACCAATGTTGCCAATTTTTATACACCATACTTAATAAGCGTAGGTTGGAACAAAGGTTAGGCACTATATTTGAAGGTCTGTCTTAGAGACACACTCAACAACCTATTGAAAAAACACCTGTGAACTAACTGTAGATGAGCTATATTTGCATACAGTGCCTCGGGTGTTTGTATAATGCTGACGTAGCATTGTGCACTCCAACACACCCCTGCCGACCTCGGGACCTATCCATCACCAAGCAAACAGACGCTTTGACGAGAAACTGCTGCTCTACTCAACTGTAAACAAGTGTTAAATATCTACAGTACCAAATGATCTGCTTCTACTTTGCATATTACATGCAAATAGTTGGGTCAAGTGTGTTTTTGCATCAAACTTTTTCAATTTTCTGTAATTTTAGGTCAAAAAGCCTATCAGATGAAAACATCTGCAGGGCTAGCTCTATGCTAGTGTGATTCAAGGGCATCCAACACCGATGCTCAAACTCCCATCAGTCAGTAATGCTCTGAAACCAGACAGACTCCCATCAGTCAGTAATGCTCTGAAACCAGACAGACTCCCATCAGTCAGTAATGCTCTGAAACCAGACAGACTCCCATCAGTCAGTAATGCTCTGAAACCAGACAGACTCCCATCAGTCAGTAATGCTCTGAAACCAGACAGACTCCCATCAGTCAGTAATGCTCTGAAACCAGACAGACTCCCATCAGTCAGTAATGCTCTGAAACCAGACAGACTCCCATCAGTCAGTAATGCTCTGAAACCAGCACAGAAGGAGAAAGTGGAGGAGTCTAACACCTCCACCCAGGTGACTGGTCCAGTTCATTACAATGAGGTGAGAAAGACTGTCCCAGTAAAGCAGAAAGGAGAGGGTGTGTAATATGTGTTTGTGCGCTACGTAAAGTGTGTTTAAGGTGTGACATGAGTCAAGCAGCTCAGTGCCAAAACCGACCCAGTCAAGCAGCTCTGTGCCAAAACACACCCATTTTGTGTGTGTGTGTGTGTGTGTACACACATCAATGGAAGTAGAGTTCTGCTGTGTGTGTGTGTGTGTGTGTGTGTGTGTGTGTGTGTGTGTGTGTGTGTGTGTGTGTGTGTGTATGTATGCATGTGGTCCTTACATGTGCCTTCTCCCTGCGGGCCTCAAGCAGTTTGTCGTAGTAGTGCTGGGCGACAGAGGGGTCTACGTCTGTTAGCTTGGCTGCAGAGTGCAGGAGGGCTTCTAGGGTGTTCTGTGGGTCTCCCCCATCCAGAGCTTCGTTGATCTGACCGATGGCCACAATACCTACACACACACACACACACACACACACACACACACGGTTGATTAAGATGACACATCTTTATTGTTAGCAAAGGACAAATCCTTTGAAGCATTTATGAGCACAAGGGCATATAATACATCCCAAGTGACAAACATAAGGATTAGCCTGAGACATAGATATGGGAAGGTAGAAGAGACAATCTGGTATGTTAGACACTTTAAAACCCATATGTTAGCATTGTCCATCTATTAGTGGAAGAGATCTATTTTTTAAAAAGTAATGCTATCTTTTTAAAGATCTTATGACACCACTGTTTCTATGACATTACCGTTATGTTCTCTTTTTCAACTCAGAATTCAGACTGATGAGGAATGTCCATAGAGTTGCATAGAGGGTGCACTTGGCCCAAAGCCTGTTTAGCATGGGCATCACCGTTGACTGCTTTCACAGACAGCACTGCCAATGTCACACTAGAGGACATTATAAAGATAGGAGATGAGCTCTCATGTACTTCTCTATGGGAATGTCTCAGACTTTCAAACATGTTGAGGAATACTGAGGTCAAGTGATCTTGAAAAGCCAAATAAATGAGGTGGAGTGACTCATTATCAGTGGTCTCCTCTTTTAGAACTATTTTATGGTTACAAGTCCTGGAAGTAGAGTTCTGCTGTGTGTGTGTGTGTGTGTGTGTGTGTGTGTGTGTGTGTGTGTGTGTGTGTGTGTATGTATGTATATGTGTGTGTGTGTGTGTGTGTGTGTGTGTGTGTGTGTGTGCATGTGTACATGCATTCTGGCAAGTATGTGCATGTGTGTTCCTGCAAGTGTGCACGTGTGTTTGTGTAGATGTTTGTACGTGTGCATGCAAGTGTGTGGTCCACTCACGTTCATGCTCCTCCTGTATGGTCAAGTTGACCTGGTCAACACAGGCCTGGATGTCGTTCCAGGTCAGATAGTCACTGCCTTCCTCCCTGGCCACTGCCTTCAGCCGCATCAATTCATCCATATACCTGAGACACCAACACCAGGGTTAATGAGTGCTGATCCTAAATGAATGGGAATCATTGTTACCATCTCATCTCTTCTAATTCTAATGAACCTCAGTTACAGACTAACCAGTCAACTGAACAGACAACATCAAACCGGGACATTTATTGAGTGCCAGAAAATGAATTACTGTCGATTACAGACCTACATTTACGTTGTAGTAAACATGTACTTGTCATCAGCAACAACAAAAACATGACAGGCGTTTACAAGATCTGGTTAGACGGGTAGAAAACACATTAATACATCATTTATAGTTTCATATCTCTGAGGTTACTGTAGATGGTGCCCGTCTATCCAAATCTGGGATCGAGGCCTGAAGATGTCTTCAAAAGCATACAGCAGGATCTACACAACTAGTGACAGACAAGTGTCTGTCTCTGTGCGTACCTCTGTGCGTATTCGTCCTCTACGTTACTGAGTCCAGTAACGGTGCTGGCCAGTTGTCTCCACATGGAATTCCGGTCGCCCACGTCCAACGCCCTATTTATCAACACCACTGACGACAACATCTCCACGGCAACCAGCAGCTCCGGATGGGACAGAGAACCCTTGGGGAACACAACCAGAACGTTCAACTAATCCATACCTCTGATACATATTGTACTTAAGTCATCAATATAGTTGCCTTCTAATGCACAACCATGTTGAACCCTGTGGATCACTGACTGTTTAGCTAACTAATATGTCTTTCTGAAAATATATTTCAAGATGTATTGTCAATAAGTACAATCATCAATACAGTTGTAATGCCTGACAATGTCCAACTGTGTCTCACATCGATTGAGACAGTGCGTGTGCATTAGTATGTGTGTGTGCGTACATCTGGGCTCTGCTGCTGCAGGCTGGTCAGCTCTCTCTGATAGAGGTCGGCAGCACTGGGGTAGACCTCGGGCAGCTGGGCATCAGGGTTCATCAGCTCTGCTGCCGTGTTCTCGGGCACACCCGCTCTGACGGCCGCGTTTATCCTCTCCACCGCCTGCAACACTATATATACAGAGAGACAGGGTGAGGAACAGGATTAAATACACTACACAGAGAGACAGGGTGAGGAACAGGATTAAATACACTACACAGAGAGACAGGGTGAGGAACAGGATTAAATACACTACACAGAGAGACAGGGTGAGGAACAGGATTAAATACACTACACACAGACAGGGTGAGGAACAGGATTAAATACACTACACAGAGAGACAGGGTGAGGAACAGGATTAAATACACTACACAGAGAGACAGGGTGAGGAACAGGATTAAATACACTACACAGAGAGACAGGGTGAGGAACAGGATTAAATACACTACACAGAGAGACAGGGTGAGGAACAGGATTAAATACACTACACAGAGAGAACAGGATTAAATACACTACACAGAGAGACAGGGTGAGGAACAGGATTAAATACACTACACAGAGAGACAGGGTGAGGAACAGATTAAATACACTACACAGAGAGACAGGGTGAGGAACAGCATTAAATACACAACACAGAGAGACAGGGTGAGGAACAGGATTAAATACACAACACAGAGAGACAGGGTGAGGAACAGGATTAAATACACAACACAGAGAGACAGGGTGAGGAACAGGATTAAATACACAACACAGAGAGACAGGGTGAGGAACAGGATTAAATACACAACACAGAGAGACAGGGTGAGGAACAGGATTAAATACACTACACAGAGAGACAGGGTGAGGAACAGGATTAAATACACTACACAGAGAGACAGAGACAGGGTGAGGAACAGGATTAAATACACTACACAGAGAGACAGGGTGAGGAACAGGATTAAATACACTTGAGGAAAATTAAATACACTACACAGAGAGACAGGGTGAGGAACAGGATTAAATACACTACACAGAGAGACAGGGTGAGGAACAGGATTAAATACACTACACAGAGAGACAGGGTGAGGAACAGGATTAAATACACTACACAGGAGACAGGGTATTAAATACACTACACAGAGAGACAGGGTGAGGAACAGGATTAAATACACTACACAGAGAGACAGGGTGAGGAACAGGATTAAATACACTACACAGAGAGACAGGGTGAGGAACAGGATTAAATACACTACACAGAGAGACAGGGTGAGGAACAGGATTAAATACACTACACAGAGAGACAGGGTGAGGAACAGGATTAAATACACTACACAGAGAGACAGGGTGAGGAACAGGATTAAATAGAGACAGGACTAACACACTAGACACAGAGCAATACAGGGTGGCAAGTATTTTTTGAGCATGTTCTGTAGCAATACTAGTGGAAACAGATTGAATCAGTAAGTGGTTGTATATAGGGGAAGAGGTAGAGGGGAAGTGTAACCCAATCCTTGCGGCAGTTGTAAGTGAAAAATAAGCTAAAACGTCAACAAGCAAAAATAAACCTTTTTTAAATACACAGCACAAAGAGAGACAAAGGGTGAAACCCACAAACGGAACAGAGTAGCCTGACTATCAGTAGGGTTAAAAACCATGTGGAAAAGACACGTGATAAGCATACTGCAATCAGCACAGGAACATGAAACAGCCAGTGATGTGGGTAACTAAAGGGTAAACTGCAGTGTTCTGCTGCAGGCCATGTCCTCATGAGGATAACGTGAACACCAGTTGGTAATGAGTGAAGAGGTAACCCTAACCCTAAGGTAGTTTCCCCACCAGTGCAGTTAAAAGTCATTATCCTGTGTTGTGTATGAGTGTGCAGCCCATTCTGGAAGTATTCAGACCTTTACTTTAACCACACTTACATGTTACAGCCATGTTACAGCCTTATTCTTAAATGGATTACATTGGTTTTTTTCACTCAATCTACACACAATACCCCATTATGACAAAGCAAAAAGTTTTTTTTAAATAAATGTTTTATTTAAATATCACATTTACATAAGTAATCAGACCCTTTACTCCTTTGTTGAAGCACCTTTGGCAGCGATTACAGCCTCGAGTTATGATGCTACAAGCTCGGCACACCTGTATTTGGGGAGTTTCTCCCGTTCTTCTCTGCAGATCCTCTCAAGCTCTGTCAGGTTGGATGGGGATCATCGCTGCACAGCTATTTTCAGGTCTCTCCAGAGATGTTCGATCGGGTTCAAGTCCGGGCTCTGGCTGGGCCACTCAAGGACATTGAGACTTTTCCTGAAGCCACTCCTGCGTTGTTATGGCTGTGTGCTTAGGGTCATTGTCTTGTTGGAAGGTGAGCCTTGTCCCCAGTCTGATGTCCTGAGCACTCTGGAGAAGACTTTCATCAAGGATCTCTGTACTTTGCTCCATTCATCTTTCCCTCGATCCTGACTAGTCTCCCAATCCCTGCCGCTGAAAAACATCAACAGCTTTATGCTGCCCTCACCTTGCTTTACCGTAGGGATGGTGCCAGACGTGATGCTTGGCATTTAGCCCAAAGAGTTCAATCTTGGTTTCATCAGACCCCATAATTGTGTTTCTCATGGTCCAAGAGTACTTTAGGTGCCTTTTGGCAGGCTCCAAGCAGGCTGTCATCGGCCTTTTACTGAGGAGTGGCTTCTGTCTGGCCACTCTACCATAAAGGCCTGATTGGTAAAGTGCTGCAGAGATGGTTGTCCATCTGGAAATTTCTCCTATCTCCACAGAGGAACTCTGGAGCTCTGTCAGAGTGACCATCGGGTTCTTGGTCACCTCCCTGACCAAAGCCCTTCACCCCTGATTGATCAGTTTGGCCAGGCAGCCAGCTCTAGGAAGAGTCTTGGTGGTTCCAAACTTCTTCCATTTAAGAATGATGGAGGCCACTGTGTTCTTGTGGACCTTCAAAATGTTGCAGAAATGTTTTGGTACCCTACCCCAGATCTGTGCCTTGACCCAATCCTCTGAGCACTACGGAAAATTCCTTCGACCTCATGATTTGGTTTTTGCATTGACATGCACTCATCTGTGAGACCTTATGTAGACAGCGGTGTCCCTTTCCAAATCATGTCCCATCAATAAAATTTACCGCAGGTGGACTCCAATCAAGTTGTAGAAACATCAAGGATGATCAATGGAAACAGGATGCACCTGAGCTCAATTTCAAGTCTCATAGCAAAGGGTCTAAATACTTATGTAAATAAGGTATGTTCATTTTTAATAGATTTGCAAAGATTTCTAAAGAAAAACTTTTCATTCTGTCATTATGGGGTATTGTGTGTAGATGGATTAAATAAAATAAAAATCATAAATTTTAGAAAACGTCTGTCGTAACAAAATGTGGACAAAGTCAAGGGGTCTGAAGACACTTATATTTATGAATATAAAAGTTAAAATAAATTAAAACCCTTGAATGAGAAGGTGGGTTCAAACTTTTGCCTGGTACTGTATGTAAAACATTTTTAATTTATTTTCTTACACACAGTTCCAGTCAAAAGTTTGGACACCTACTCATTCAAGGGTTTTTCTTTATTTGTACTAGTTTCTACAGTGCAGAATAACAGTGAAGACATCAAAACTATGAAATTACACATATGGAAGCATGTTGTAACCAAAAAGTGTTAAATCAAAACATATTTTATATTTCAGATTCTTCAAAGTAGCCACCCTTTGCCTTGAAGACAGCTTTGCAGTCTTGGCATTCTCTCAACCAGCTTCATGGGGTAGTCAACTGGAATGCATTTCAATTAACAGTTGTGCCTTGTTAAAAGTTCATTTGTGGAATTGCTTTCTTTCTTAATGCATTTGAGCCAATCAGTTGTGTTGTGACAAGGTAAGGGGGTATACAGAAGATAGCCCTATTTGGTAAAAGACCAAGTCCATGTTATGGCAAGAACAGCTCAAATAAGCAAAGAGAAACGACAGTCAATCATTACTTTAAGACATGGTCAGTCAATCGGCAAAATTTCAAGAACTTTGAAAGTTTCTTCAAGTGCAGTCGCAAAAACCATCAAGCGCTATGATGAAACAGGCTCTCATGAGGACCGCCACAGGAAAGGAAGACCCAGAGGTACCTCAGCTGCAGAGGATAAATTCATTAGAGTTACCAGCCTCAGAAATTGCATCCAAGATCAATGCTTCCCCGAGTTCAAGTAACAGACACATCAACATCTACTGTTCAGAGGAGACTGCGTGAATCAGGCCTTCATGGTCGAATTTCTGCAAAGAAACCACTACTAAAGGACACCAATAATAAGAAGAGACTTGCTTGGGCCAAGAAACACGAACAATGGATATTAGACCGTTGGAAATCTGTCCTTTGGTCTGATGAGTCCAGATTTGAGATTTTTGGTTCCAACCGCCATGTCTTTGTGAGACACATAGTAGGTGAACGGATGATCTCCGCATGTGTGGTTCCCACTGTGAAGCATGGAGGAGTGGTGGTGTGGAGGTGCTTTTCTGGTGACACTGTCTGATTTATTTAGAATTCAAGGCACACTTAAACAGCATGTCTACCACAGCATTCTGCAGCGATATGCCATCCCATCCGTTTCATGCTTTGTGGGACTATCATTTGTTTTTCAACAGGACAATGACCCAACACACCACCAGGCTTTGTAAGGGCTATTTGACCAAGGAGAGCGACGGAGTGCTACATCAGATGACTGGGCCTCCAACCACCGGACCTCAACCCAATTGATGGTTTGGGATGAGTTGGACCGCAGATTGAAAGAAAAGCAGCCAACAAGTGCTCAGCATATGTGGGAACTCCTTCAAGACTGTTGGAAAAGCATTCTAAAACCAAGAGTGTGCAAAGCAGTAATCAAGGCAAAGGGTGGCTACTTTGAAGAATCTCAAATATTTGTTTAACACTTTCCTGGTGACTACATGATTCCATGTGTTATTTCATAGCTTTGATTTCTTCACTATTATTCTACAATGTAGAGAATAGTAAAAATAAGGAAAAACCCTTGAATGAGTAGGTGTCTTTTGAATGGTACTCTGAGATAGATATACAATGAGGATGGAATAATACTGTGAATATTATGAATAATACTGTGAATATTATGTCCCAAACCTCTTCGACAATAACAGCTAGTTTTCAGTTTTCCCCTCCCCACTCAGACCACTCCCAGACAGTCTCAATTCTTGCTTGAGAAATGGCTCTTTGCTTAGAAGCTATTTTTTGTTTATTTTCAACAATTCTAATAGAACAGCAAGGCACTTAATTTGTTACCAAACTAAGAAATGATTTTGGAGATAAAAGCATCTGCATTGGACCTTTAAGGTTAGGATTGGGCGAGAGAAGCACATCCTAGATGTGTACCTAGGGTCCACCTCACCCCAGACCGAGCAGTGACCGCTGCTTACTTTTCTGGTAGCCTGCTGCAATCCCATTGGCTGCATCTACTCCAGTTTGCAACTCATCTTTAGTCAGCGCCTCCCCTGGAGAATTCTGGGAAAGACAAAGAAAGAGGAACTACTCTAAACAGGGTTGTGGAATATTCAGTTTAATTTTCAACAGTGTAAACCTGTGAACAAGCTCACATCTAAGATATGGGGGAGGTGATCAACATCACAGAAAATCAACCAGGGTTGTGCTCATTAAGCACCAAAAGGAAGACAACGGACTGAAACAGGGAGTTTGAATGTCCAATTAGACATTCTTTTCATTTTCTGTTTCAAAACATTGTCAAATGTCTGTTGCTCTAATGAACACAACCCCGCTGTAAGCAATGGTATTCCAGATATCCCAACGGGGGATGAATCACAAATAACCTGGAATAATTCCACCTACTGTACCTGTTCTTTGTCCTCACGGGCAGCCATCAGCTGTTTGAGGTACCAGCCCTTGTTCTGGGCCTGCAGGCGGTGTAGGCCCAAAGCCTGGGAGCGAAGTGCCTCATACAGCCGGTCTTCATCACCACTCAGCAGGGCCTGCTCGGCTGCACTCAGGGAACTGGTCACTGATGGGGGAGGAAAGCGTTAGAAAAACCTATTAGAACACTCTGGGATGAAGTTTCCTCTAGGTACAAATCTAGGATCAGGTTTTAAAACTGACCCCAGATCAGCTAGAAGCAAAACTCACTTCAGTGAATCAAAAAACAAACAACGCAGGGATGTTAGATCTGTGAGTCTGTTGACTACAACCTTAATAAACATTTAAAAACACATGTCTGCATTCTCATGTGGATTCATCAACATACAGAATGAAGTGTGTTACTCACAGTTGACCTTGTTGACGTTGCCCTGGATCTCAGCCTGTGTGAGGAGCTCTTCATAGACATCTCTCTCTGCGTCAGAGTTCTCCCCCAGCTACAGTAGGAGGGACAGCGCAACAGGAGCAACATCAGGGTAGTGTTCAATAGGCATGAAACGGAACAAAACACTCAGAAACCGGGAGGTACCATCTGAACGTGCTCATCAAGATACATATATTTTAGTTCTGTTGCACATAGAAGCATGGATTTGTGACGTCAACATTGTACATTTAAACCCGTGATCCTGAAGTCTGCTCAATGAAAAACAATGTATTGCAGGTTTTTGTCCTAGCTCAGCAGTGAAACAGCTGATTCAGCTAATCAGGGTGTTGACCATCAGATTATTATTTAAAATAGCACTTAGCGGAGGCCAAAACACTACTGTAGTCCAGCTCGCCAGGAGAAATATTGAGGGTCACTGCTTTACAGGAACTATACAGCTGGAGAAAGTCAAATACACTTTTAAAAGAAAACACTACTCCTACAGCAGCCAATATTGGGGTGGATTCCAATTCAAATCAGTCAAGTCAGAAAGTGGATTCCAATTCAATCAATTCAGACAGTCAACTGAATTGCTGAAAACAATTGGAATTTGACTTTCGGTTCACTTTCTGAATTGATAGAATTGAAATGGAATTGACTCCAACCCTGCCACTCATTCTCTATCTCAGTATTTACAACAAGCTCTCATACCCGTTTGCGTGAGTTGGCCACCTTCTCAGCCTTGGCACTGTGCAGCATGTCCTGGTAGTGCTGGGCAGAGCAGGTGTTCATCTGAAGCAGCATGGCGTTGGGGTTCTGCATGGCAGCCATGGTGCCCTCGGGAACCCCCTGGTCTATGGCCTCATTGATGGCTATCACTGCTGCATGCACTGGAGGAGAGGAGTTCATTACCAGAAATGTGTGGAATATTTTCAGAAATGGATTTAAAAGGAAAAGATGTTACATAATATTATACCATCATTTTCAATTTGTTATAAAATGTTGAAATCAACCAAAGTCTTAGTCCTGCCACTCAACCAAACAGGCAGTTAGACCCGCCCCTCTGTGATATCTGATAGGTGCTTACACGCAGCCTCATCCACTGACAGCTCATTGGCCAGGATGCCACCAATCTTGCTGAAGGCAGGCATCTGGATTCCGTACTTCTCCAGTTCACTCTTCATGTTGTTAATCTCCTCCTCTGAGTGGTGGAAAGGAGGGGAA
Source organism: Oncorhynchus tshawytscha (assembly GCF_018296145.1). Taxonomy (NCBI): domain Eukaryota; kingdom Metazoa; phylum Chordata; class Actinopteri; order Salmoniformes; family Salmonidae; genus Oncorhynchus; species Oncorhynchus tshawytscha. The sequence goes on from NW_024609811.1 coordinate 494,810, forward strand.
GAGTGAGGTATAAAGGAGGGGAGGGAGAAAGAGTTGGTTAGGCATTAGGTCTATCAACAGTTGTTTGGTGGGAGTAGTGAAAGAGGAAAGGGGTTGTTCTGTAAACAATCATGGTACAAAAAGGAGAGTATTTCTTGCACTTGGAGGGAAATGGTATTAGGCACTGGGTGTTCCCTGAGCTGTAGGCGTCTCTGCATAGCTTGGCTAAGACTGAGGCTGGACAGAGAGCATGGCTAAGACTGAGGCTAGAGACTGGAGAGAGAAGAGCTAGAGAGAGGAGCATGGCTAAGACTGAGGCTAGAGACTGGAGAGAGAGGAGCTAGAGAGAGGAGCTAGAGAGAGGAGCTAGAGAGAGGAGCTAGAGAGAGGAGCATGGCTGAGTCTAGAGAGAGAGGAGCATGGCTAAGGCTGAGGATAGAGGCTGGAGAGAGAGGAGCTAGAGGCTGGACAGATTTTTTAGTGTTGGTTGGAACCACACCCTACACATACTGGACCACACTGGCTAAAGTACAGTACCCTTCAAACTGTAGATTATAGACAGACTAGAGAGATTCAACTAATTATCTCTTGATGAGTATGTGATTCGTAGAATCAGACTTTATAGTGCTAGGTTGGAGCCAAACGCTGTACTTAATGGACATAAGTACCCTTCATACTGTAAATAGTAGGCTAACTGTATATTAGAGGCTAAACGGACAGGAGACGGTGATTGTTCCTGGCCTGAGAGTAATACACATACCCCCTGGTCAGGCGTTTGGCAGACAGATGGTGTTTCCTGTTGCTGCTCCATCACTAATGACTTTCACATTGTTGCTAGCTGCCTGGTAAAACCCCTTCCCTGTGGAACTGTAACTTAGGACTGGAGCCAACACTATGCCTGCTTTTCACTTAGAAGACACTATCTAAAGTAACTAACAGTACATGTATCCATGTTTAGTATGTGAGCAACTGAACCACATATCATGTTTAACATCATATGTTAGTCGTGTTAATTGTTTTGCTTTAAAGTCAAACAGTTAACAATGACAAACTGAATGAGTTGAGTGAAAGAAAATTGAACACTGTGGTATTGGGACACACCTGTGAAGGACACACTCACCTGTGAAGTCTACCTTGCCATACAGGTCCTGGATCTGAGGGGCTAGACCCAGCTTGAACAGGTACAAACTGTGTGGGGGGAAGAGAAAGAGAAACATGCTGTTGGAGCTGTGTTCTGGCATGTGTGCGGCACCAGCGGAGGGGGCCAGAAGGCATTGTAGTCAACAGCCATTCATCTAGTGTGGACTGGAGCTGGGGGTTACCTCCTACCCCCCTCTGCCACCCAGTCCTGTAGTGTTGACTTCCTGACTCTAAAAGGCCAAGGACCCTTCCCAAATGGCACCCTGTTCCCTATATTGTGCACTACAAAGGAAATACGGTGCAATCTGGGACATGGATCAGTAGATGTACAGCCTCTGGACTGAACAGGCTCAGCATCCATTTTACATGCAGCTGGAATGTTATTGACAGACTTCTTGTGTCCCAAATGGCACCCTAATCCCTATTTAGTACACTACTTCTGACCAGGGCCAATAGGGCTCTGGTGAAAAGTAGTGCACTTTATAGGGAACTGGGTGACATTTGGGACGTGAACTGCCATCGCAAGGCTGAGGCGGTTGGAGTTTCTCCTTGGTGCCGAATACCTCACCAGTCCAAAATCGTACCATTCACCTCAAACGTGTCAGGTTTCCAAAAACCTAGTTCTGAGAGTCAACATGCACAAATCCAGTCTACGTTTTCAACTTCACATACAGGCAGTATTGAGTAGGACAGAGCAAAGCAGAAAAAGTTGAACATTTTTCACCGAGATAAAATATTACGATAGACAATTTGTCTATTGTGACTTTTCTGTGAGAGTTCAGGTAGCACTGTGAGAGGCAGATCAGGGTTTAATATAATTTTAAACCTCTTAAGGATCGGTGTCCCTATACCGGGACAGTTGTTGCTAAAGTGCGTTAATATGACTAGAATGACGTTATTAGTAACAGCAACATTTCCAGGACATAGATATGTCTTATACGGACAGAAAGCTTAAATTCGTGTTAATCTAACTGCACTGTCCAATTTACAGTAGCTATTATAGTGAAAAAAATAGCATGATATGGTTTGAGAGCACAACAACAAACTGATCACTTATCTACTGGTTTGATACATTCATCTCTGAAGGTAAATAACATGCACTCAGTAATCTTGCTCTGATTTGTCATCCTGAGGGTCCCAGAGATAAAATGGAACAGTTTTGTTTGATAAAATACATTTTGATATTCAGATGTAGGAACTGGGTTCTACAGTTTGAACCACTGCCATCTCTGATTTGTGATGAAAGGTTTTCCTAGAGTATTCAGAAAATCTATACAAATTTGAATGCATTGTGTGTGTGTGTGTGTGTGTGTACCTGAGAGCATGTATGCAGTAGATGCAGCGCGGCATGTTCTTCCTATCATAGATGTCTGTAGTCTCTGGATAGAAGATCTGAGGACAGATGACATCTTCATTAGGCACGAAACATGCTAAAACACTAGGTAATTAATTACATATTACCTGGACTTGTCTAATAAGAATGTGAATGTTTCAAAACATTCTTCTGTTTGTTCCTATTGAACGTGACCCAGGGCTGAGGGTTCAGTAGTCTGGGAGTGGGATCCAGGCAACCCCCGGCTTGTTACACAGGAGTGGTACGGGGAAAATACCCTTCCCTGGTATTGAGAATACAGTGACTGCTATGTGTGTGTGTGTGAGCCCATCACTCACCTTCGGTAGGCCCTTCTCTGTCATGGCGTTTAGCCACTGGATGACATTGTCTGTATGTCTAAAATGAAGCCCAGTGGCCTGCAGGAATGAAACACAAAACATAGTGAGTTACAATGTGACACACACATAAACAAACAAGCAATTACAGTTATAGTAATACACACATGATTCATTCCTTCCCCATTGAGTAAATCAAGCCCGACTCAGACAGTGAGTCACAGTAACCTGGGGTCCTACTCAACTAAAACATTTCCAAGGTAAGACTGGAGATGGGGGATTTCTTGGGTGCATTCTTGCAGTGTAATAACAATGTGGTTATTTAAGTTAAGTCAAACTGTGTTGATAGAATAGGACCATTGATGCATGTCTGTTCCTCGGGGCATTGATAGGTGCTCCTGGGTGAAGTTTTCCCTAGAAACAGATCTAGGATCAGCGTCACCTCCCCCAATCATAAACTTTATTATTGGTGAAAAATGCTAAACTGACCCCAGATCAGTGTCTAGGTGCAACTTGTCCCTACACCTTGATAGATAGTCCGGTGTGAGTTTGGCAGGTTGTGCAAAAGGGAGTTTGTCTCCCCTGGTAACTGAATGAATATAAGAACATCTTTGTCCCTTTAACCTGCACTTATCTGGAGTGTGTGTGTGTGCGTCTGGTTGCGTGTGTGTTACAGTCTGCAGTGCATCTCCTCGGTCCTCACCTTGTAGCGGGTCTGCTCGCGGTCGTAGATTTTCTTGATGGAAACGGTTTGTGGGGCGAAGAAGTTGCCGAGTTTGGCCAGGTACACCCCGTTCCTAAGCCCTTCCTCCAGCTCTGTGGTGGGCGGGAGCTCCTCGTCCAGACACGCCTCCATCCACCTGGAGGACAAAGAGCTTTTATTTAACCTTTATCCAGGTTCGTCTCATTAAGAAAAGAAAAAACTATTTCTCAAGAGACCTGGTCCATCCAGGATGGCAGCAGAAGGGAACAACGTTTGGAACAAAGTCAAACTAACAACTTACTTTTTTTATACGTAAACACACATTTATTAGAATTCCATACAAGCGTCACAGATAGATTTTTATCATAAGTAGAACCACGTAAAGTCCTAATGACTATCATGTCTCAGTAACATGTAAGTCAACCAAACCTTTAAACTCCAAGGAAACAAGATGCCGGGTTTCAAGCTGGTCTGGAGATGATTCCAAGATCACAGAGCTGAGTAGCTAAAACACCTTTTTCCATGATCCATTCTGGATTTTAGTAACCGTTAAATGTAAGAAGGAGTGAGACCGTAACTGGCATTTCTTTTCTGACTTTGTCAAAGAAGAACAGAAAAAAGGCAATTTTTGGGAAAACTGCCACTTACAGATAGTATAGCAATGTTTAAGCCTGAGTCAATGAAGACCAGCCAACATCACAGCAGTGTGAAGACCAGCCAACATCACTGAAGACCAGCCAAGATCACAGCAGTGTGAAGACCAGCCAACATCACTAGAGATCACAGCAGTGTGAAGACCAGCCAACATCACAGCAGTGTGAAGACCAGCCAACATCACAGCAGTGTGAAGACCAGCCAACATCACAGCAGTGTGAAGACCAGCCAACATCACAGCAGTGTGAAGACCAGCCAACATCACAGCAGTGTGAAGACCAGCCAACATCACAGCAGTGTGAAGACCAGCCAACATCACTATAGAGATCACAGCAGTGTGAAGACCAGCCAACATCACATCACTAGAGATCACAGCAGTGTGAAGACCAGCCAACATCACATCACAGCAGTGTGAAGACCAGCCAACATCACTATAGAGATCACAGCAGTGTGAAGACCAGCCAACATCACAGAGAGATCACAGCGGTGTGAAGACCAGCCAACATCACTATAGAGATCACAGCAGTGTGAAGACCAGCCAACATCACTATAGAGATCACAGCAGTGTGAAGACCAGCCAACATCACTATAGAGATCACAGCAGTGTGAAGACCAGCCAACATCACAGCAGTGTGAAGACCAGCCAACATCACAGCAGTGTGAAGACCAGCCAACATCACTATAGAGATCACAGCGGTGTGAAGACCAGCCAACATCACTATAGAGATCACAGCAGTGTGAAGACCAGCCAACATCACTAGTGTGAAGATCACAGCAGTGTGAAGACCAGCCAACATCATAGAGATCAGTGTGAAGACCAGCCAACATCACATAGAGATGTGAAGCAGTGAAGATCCAGCCAACATCACTATAGAGATCACAGCAGTGTGAAGACCAGCCAACATCACAGCAGTGTGAAGACCAGCCAACATCACAGCAGTGTGAAGACCAGATCACAGCAGTGTGAAGACCAGCCAACATCACTATAGAGATCACAGCAGTGTGAAGACCAGCCAACATCACTATAGAGATCACAGCAGTGTGAAGACCAGCCAACATCACTAGAGATCACAGCGGTGTGAAGACCAGCCAACATCACTATAGAGATCACAGCAGTGTGAAGACCAGCCAACATCACTATAGAGATCACAGCAGTGTGAAGACCAGCCAACATCACTATAGAGATCACAGCAGTGTGAAGACCAGCCAACATCACTATAGAGATCACAGCAGTGTGAAGACCAGCCAACATCACTAGAGAGATCACAGCAGTGTGAAGACCAGCCAACATCACTATAGAGATCACAGCAGTGTGAAGACCAGCCAACATCACAGCAGTGTGAAGACCAGCCAACATCACTAGAGAGCACAGCGGTGAGTCAGGTGCATTCGGTTGGTAATAAACCTCAGAGCTGCATGATACACAGAATCGAGTGCCTTCAGAAAACACACCAACAGTACACAGAAAATTAAGGATTCTAGTTTTACTACCTCATTTTCATTGTGCTCCTACATTTGTGTGCACCTACATTTTTCAACTTAGGAGCACACAGGCGCCTTGTAAAAAAGGTCAACTTAAAGCCCGAAACATGCAGTACACACACTAAACCCAGTGACATTCAACTCCTCAGCCCTCCAGAGTTTATAAATCTCTGAGGACTATTCTTCTCTCCTGTTGCCTCTAGTTACCACAGTGTAGCATTTCATTTCCTAGGAGCTGAAAGTATCAGTTCTGTTACTGTTAGAAAACTAACAGTGTGTTTAGTACACTACATTTGAACCAATACACAGTATATTATCAAATCATGTGTTCATATCACCATAGATAAGATGCCTCTTAGCAGTTGATTTCATCCAGTCACACAGGGATTGCAGAAATGTATATTAAATCTGTGTACTAACACTAATATGTGATCCCTGCAGGAATTGAACCCATGACATTGGCATTGCCAGGCTCATACCAACTGAACCCTTTGGAAATACCTGGATTTCTGGTCATACAATTTGATCTTCATCTAAGTCACAAACAGTCTGCTTAAACTAATAACATGTTTTCATGTCTTTATTGAACACCGTGTGAACATTCACAGTGCAGGGTGGGAAAAGTAGGTGAACCCTTGGATTTAATAACTGCTTGACCCTCCTTTGGCAGTAATAACCTCAACCAAACCTGTTCTGTAGATCAGACATGCACAACAGTCAGGAGAATTGTGGACCATTCCTCTTTACAAAACGGTTTCAGTTCAGCAATATTCTTGGGATGTCTGGTGTGAACCGCTCGAGGTCATGACACAGCATTTTAATATCAGGTTGAGGTCTGACTGGGTCACTCCAGAAGGCGTATTTTCCTCTGTTGAAGCCATTGTTGATTTACTTCTGTCTTTTGGGTCGTTGTCCTGTTGCATCACCCAACTTCTGTTGAGCTTCAATTGGCAGACAGATATTTTGCAGGAGAATGTAAGGCTGTCTTGATAAACTTGATAATTCATTTTTCCGATGATAGCAAGCTGTCCAGGCCCTGAGGTAGCCCCAAACCATGATGCTCCCTCCACCATACTTTACAGTTGGGATGAGATTTGGATGTTGGTGTGCTGTGCCTTTTTTTCTCCACACAATGTTGTGTGTTCCTTCCAAACAACTCAACTGTAGTTTAATCTGTCCACTGAATATTTTGCCAGAAGTGCTGTGGAACATCCAGGTGCACTTTTGCAAACTTCAGACATGCAGCAATGTTTTTTTGGGGGGACAACAGTGGCTTCTTCCGTGGTGTCCTCCCATGAACACCCTTCTTGTTTAGTGTTTTACGTATCGTAGACTCGTCAGAGATGTTAGCATGTTCCAGAGATTTCTGTAAGTCTTTAGCTGACACTAGGATTCTTCTTAACCTCATTGATTATTCTGCGCGGTGCTCTTGCAGTCAACTTTGCAGGACGGCCACTCCTAGGGAGAGTAGCAACAGTGCTGAACTTTTCCATTTATAGACAATTTGTCTTACTGTGGACTGATGGACATCAAGGCTTTTAGAGATTCCTTTGTAACCCTTTCCAGCTTTATGCAAGTCAACAATTCTTAATCTTATGTCTTCTGAGATCTTTTGTTCGAGGCATGGTTCACATCAGGCAATGCTTCTTGTGAAAAGCAAACTCCAATTTTGTGAGTTTTTTTTTTAACAGGTCAAGGCAGCTCTAACCAACATCTCCAATCTCATTGATTAGACTCCAGGTTAGCTGACTCCTGACTCCAATTAGCTTTTGGAGAAAACATTAGCCTAGGGCGTTCACATACTTTTTCCAACCTACCCTTTTAATGTTTAAATTATGTATTCAATAGACAAGAAAAATACAATAATTTGTGTGTTAGTTTAAGCACAGTGTCTATTGTTGTGACTTAGATGAAGAGCAGATCAAATTTGATGACCAATTTATGCAGAAAACCAGGTATTTCCAAAGGGTTCACATACTTTTGCTTCCCACTGTAGATGTCAACTAGGGGAGCAGATTACATCCAGTCCAGTACGTAGTACAGCAGAGTAGTCTCACCTCTAACAAACCACACCTAAACATTCTCAGCATTCCTCTTGGCATGTAAATTCCCTGATGTCAGACCTGAAGACACATTCTTACAGTGTGTTTGTGTCGTGCTAAGCCACTGAGGAACCTGCAGTTCTGCAGTTCTGGGTACAGGGGACAGAAGAGATGAGAGAAAGCCACTTTTAAACTATAGACTATCAACAGTGTGTACGCGACGGTGCTCGGCCCCCGTTACAGCGTGTACGTGATCGTGCTAGTCCACTGAAGAACCAGAGGGCCTGGATACCAACTGCCTCCCAGTAATCCTCCCAGTAACCCAGTAGTTCCATGCCTCCCAGTAACCCCTCCCAGTAGTTCCATGCCTCCCAGTAACCCTCCCTAGTTCCATGCCTCCCAGTAGGTCACCATTCTAGTAACATCCCAGTACCCATAGCAGTGCGTGTTCTCTGCTGTGGAAGTCCAGAGTCTATCCTTGGGTAGAAGCCATTTCACAGTTGGAAGACAAAGTGAGTTTGTCAAAAATCAGCTTTGAAGGAAGGAAAAAACGCTTTCTGTACGTCCCTTTTCAAAAAGGGGACCCTCACGCTCCCCCAGAAGTTTGGTTGGTACATAAAACAGGTGAATTCAGATAAGCAAAAAGGTGTGATGGTCAAAAAAATGTAGTATGAAGCTCCCTTAACTCTTCTATTATGGTTTGTATTGTTTTCACTGCATCAGGGTTACAGAACACAAACATTTCAGCTTTGCAGCCTTGTTCAGTGTGTAGGAACCCTTTACTAAAGAAAAGGTACACTCCCACTTTTGGCACACATCCTGTATTAGGCGCACACACACACACGATTTGCAGTACACAGGCCAACACACCCAAACCCTCCATCTGAAACAACTCCTCCCTCCCAGTAAGTCATGACTCTGGGTCTCCCAACACAGGCCCAGTGTGGCCAGGCCACAGGTAACGGGGCTGTGGTGGGCAGAGGGGAACAACTCCTCCCTCCCAGTAAGTCAGGACTCTGGGTCTCCCAACACAGGCCCAGTGTGGCCAGGCCACAGGTAACGGGGCTGTGGTGGGCAGAGGGGAACAACTCCTCCCTCCCAGTAAGTCATGACTCTGGGTCTCCCAACACAGGCCCAGTGTGGCCAGGCCACAGGTAACGGGGCTGTGGTGGGCAGAGGGGAACAACTCCTCCCTCCCAGTAAGTCATGACTCTGGGTCTCCCAACACAGGCCCAGTGTGGCCAGGCCACAGGTAACGGGGCTGTGGTGGGCAGAGGGGAACAACTCCTCCCTCCCAGTAAGTCATGACTCTGGGTCTCCCAACACAGGCCCAGTGTGGCCAGGCCACAGGTAACGGGGCTGTGGTGGGCAGAGGGGAAGTCATGACCCTCCCTCCCAGTAAGTCATGACTCTGGGTCTCCCAACAACCAGGTAACGGGGCTGTGGTGGGCAGAGGGGAACAACTCCTCCCTCCCAGTAAGTCATGACTCTGGGTCTCCCAACACAGGCCCAGTGTGGCCAGGCCACAGGTAACGGGGCTGTGGTGGGCAGAGGGGAACAACTCCTCCCTCCCAGTAAGTCATGACTCTGGGTCTCCCAACACAGGCCCAGTGTGGCCAGGCCACATGTAACGGGGCTGTGGTGGGCAGAGGGGAACAAAATCCTCCTTTCACTGCTCCACAGTGAAAGGCTTCATAAAGGTGCCATACTAATGGGTATTTTATCAGAGAGGCACAGGGGCCAGACCAGAGCAAACACACACCTATGAATGGGACTGCAGAATGTCAATGACAATTGAATTCCACATGCAGGAGAGATGCCAGAAGAAATGTCAAAGTTGTGAACATTACACACAAGCAATTTTCCAGAGATAAAATGACAACCTGAAATATGGCAGTGTTGTCAGGAATGCAGAGAGATAACATTGGAGGCTAGCCTATTATTCGATACTAGAACTGTTTTATCTAGCATGTCTTCTCTCGGTCTTCAACAGGGTATGACTGCAACAGTGGAGGCTGGTGTCACTTTAAATCAGACTCATTGTAATGTCTGGAATAAATTAAATGGAACGGTATTAAACAAATTCATTCATTACAATGAAATGGTCTTTCAATGTCTTCTTCCACCAGCCTCCACTGTACTGAAAAACAGTCAGTGTTTCTCCACAATCTGTATGTCTTCCTGAGGAGACAGTCGGCAGGTAGCAGTCTCTTCCTATTGGATTGACCCCTGACCTCTGTGCTGTGGGAAGCTTCCTGATGTACACCACCAGGAAGTGTGAGAGCAGGGGGGCTGGACTCTACTGGACACTATGGCACCGCTAGCTGTTAGCCTAGCCAGTCCCCTTTAATACCGTTTTCACACCACAATACTAAAGCTGTGCCGAGCAAAGCTGCATTGTGCAGGCCTGGCTACGCATCCAACAAAGATGCTGGAACCTTGCTGGAAGAAAGTTACTAGTACCTCCCCCATTTGAATCAGGTGACAGGTACAGTCTGTAGCACTAGCTGCTGTGGCCATGGAGAATCCTTAGAGCATACTCACTCTATCCTTCCTCTCTCCCAGGATTAAGTTGCCCCTAGACGCTGATCCTGGGACAGTTTAGCATTTTCCCCACTAATGGTAATATTAGGATTGGGAGAATTGAAGATGATTCTAGAACTGTACGTAGGGGAAACTTTACCCCAGAGTGTTTCTCCCAGAGCAGCAGACCACAAACACACACATTCTGCCTCGCAGCCTGTTTCCAAACACAAGCAGGATGATAGCCACTATGAGTAGAGCAGGCCGCCGGTGCCATTCCAATACTTCAAAAGTGCATCCTTTCATCCCTTCTTGCTTTAGTTAATGTTTCCCTTTGATCCGATCAGGCTGCAGGCTCAGTTCCAACACTTCGAAGATCCATCCTTCCATCCGTATGATTTGATCAGGCTGTGGACTTAGGAGACAAGGGGTGGCACAATTCTATCTTAATGAAATCACTGATCTGAATGACCAGTTCCTTTCTGCACAATGTCAAGTCTGTGTAGGCGTGGGTCTGTGTGTGTGTGTACAGGTATGTTTATAGAGGGCTGAGATGGGAGGAAAAGGCAAATCCATGGTGCTCCTTATCTAGTTAGAGAACAATGTTGTGGAGGTCTAGAAACATTCTCTATTCACTCTCCCCTCTTCCTCCCAGCTGTCTGTTCTCTCTTTGTATTTTGATGGGAAACTGGAGGAGAATATTATTAAATTATGTGCAAATAATTTTACAGTGAGTAACCCAATCTCTTCCAGTTGGATGGCCCCACACAGTGGGCCTTTATCACCAGGTTCCTGTAGTAATTACACAGCGATTCACCAGAGTGAATGCGAGAGAGAGAAAGCGAGATGGAACGAGAGAGCAAAACGAAAGGGGGATACCTAGTCAGTTGTACAACTGAATGCATTCAACTGAAATGTGTCTTCCGCATTTAACCCAACCCCTCTGAATGAGAGATGTGGAGGGCTCCCTTAATCAACGTCCATGTCTTCGGGGCCCGGGGAAGCGAGAGAGAGATAGCAAGAGAGGAAGCGAAATAGCCCATTACATGCCTTGCTGCAACACAGGAATCCTTCTGACCCGACTGCCCTCCCCTTGTCACAAACTACCAGGAGGAACCGGGCGGGGGTGGGGTCATCTATTCATGAGTTTTCCAGCTGTTGGTTAGGATAGAGAGATGACACCTGACTGACTCATGGGGGCTAGTAACTGGGAAACACATTCAACACACATTCAAACGCTTACAACTCACACACACTCGCTCCAGATCAGAGCAGTTCAAAGAGACAAAGCATTTCTTCTATTCAGTCAGTGTCTCGTCTGAAATCTCCCCTCCGCCCAACCTGCCTGACTCACGCCAGACTACCCATCAATGCCAAGAGGAATACTCCACACAGTTCTGTCCTACTCGCTTGTTACATGTGTCAGTGTGTGTGTGTGTGTGTCTTTTCAAAAGACGAGGCAAAGCTTGGTGATCAAGCAAGAGGAAGGACAGACCAGTCACATCACGAAACCACATTTCTCCATCACACACTTTGCAGCAACATCTCTCTACCCCTATAGCTCTCACACACCTCCCTTCCTGGTCTTATCAACATGTCTTGTTCAAGCACTGAGGTTTACCCCCTAACTGATATCTAAACCGGAAAAGTCACTTTAGTGTTTTACGGACTGCTGTGCTGACCCCTCCCTCTCTCGTTTCTTTTCTCCTGCCCTCTGTCCCCTTCTCCCTCTCACCATCTCTCAGTTCCTCTCTCTCCCGCCATCTCTCCCCCTTGGAGGCAGATAATGTAGGGCGGACACTGTCAGAACCTGTCATCACAACAGTTAGGCTTTCCCTGTTGTTGCCAAGCAACCAGTGACAACCACAGGTGACCAACAGAGTCGGCTCTCCTACAACGACAAAATTTAAGGGCCAATCAAACAGGACAATATTACCAGGCCAAGTTTAAGGGCCATTCAAAAAGGACTACCATTGCAGCTTCTAATTTATGGGCCAATAGAAAATGACTGTTGTACCTTCAAATTTGACAATAAAAATGAAACTAGGATGTGACCATTGTTTAATATTTGTGGTGGCTATATGTACAGACTGCCTTCACTGAACAATGACTAAGGATTTATGACCTCAATTTGACTGTCAGAATAATACATCACCATGATATATCCCAACAGTCCCCTGAGGACATCATGGTATTTTATTAGGATCCCCATTAACTGTTGCAAAGCAGCAGCTACTCTTCCTGGGGTCCATACAGAACATGACATAATACAGAACATTAAATAGACCAGGACAGCTAAAGGACAGAAGTACATTAAAAAGGAACGTGGCCTACATATCAATGCACACAAACTATCTAGGTCAAATACGGGAGAGGTGTTGTGCCATGAGGTGTCACTTTGTTTTTTAAACAAACCAGGTTTGCAGTTTATTTGAGCAATATGGGATGGAACGGAGTTCCATGCAATAATGGCATATATATATATATATATTTTTTTTTTTTTTAAACACTACGCTTTTTTCTCTCGATTTGGGGACTGTGAAAAGACCCCTGGTGGCATGTCTGGTGGGATAAGTGTGTGTGTGTCATAGCTGTGTGTAAATTGACTATGCAAACAATGGGATTTTCAACACGTTTCTTATAAACAGAAGAAGCGATGCAGTCAGTCTCTCAACTCTTAGCCAAGAGAGACTGGCAGCATAGTATTAATATTAGCCCTCTGATTACAATGAAGAGCAGGACGTGCTGCTCTGTTCTGGGCCAGCTGCAGCTTAACTAGGTCTTTCCTTCAGCACTCGACCATATGACTGGACAATAACCAAGATACAACTAGAGCCTGCAGGACTTTCTTCACCACCATTGAATAGGTTTTGACCAGTTTATAATCTCAGGTAAATTACAATCTAAATGTACAATGTACTCTGGCCATGTACTCCTATAATCTCCACCCAACACAGAAGAGGACTGGCCACCCCTCAGAGCCTGGATCCTATCTAGGTTTCTTCCAAGTCACCGTGCTTCTATATCGCTTGTTGTTTGGTGTTTTAGGCTGGGTTTCTGTATAGCACTTTGTGCAAAAATGACTTCATAAATAATCAATACAATTTGTCATGATATCACAACAATCACAGGAGATATGGCATCATTATGTTATCAAAACAGTTTGATTTCATCAAGGCCCTAGATGCATTCTTCTACGTGCTGCTCTGTTGTCTAGAACAACCCAGTGATTACATCATCCTCCATGCAGCTGCTATACTCCAGCCTAGAAAAGACTGAAACAGGAAATGACTTGAAAATGGCTTCAGTAAAGGGGAACGTGGGCTGACTGAGCAGCACTGGGTCCTCTTCATTTGGGATAGTTCTTAGAATATGTGGACAACTATAAATACCTAGGTGTCTGGCTAGAGTATAAACTCCCAAGTTAAATAGAAAGCTGATTCTAGATTTTGCAACAAAGCCTCCTTCACTCATGCTGCCAAACATACCCTCGTAAAACTGACTATTCTGCCGATCCTTGACTTCGGCGATGTCATTTACAAAATTTCCTCCAATACTCTACTCAGCAAATTGGATGCAGTCTATCACAGTGCCATCTGTTGTCACCAAAGCCCCATGTACTACCCACCATTGCGACCTGTATGATGGCTGGCCCTCGCTACATATTCGTCAACAAACCCACTGGCTCCAGGTCATCTATAAGTCTTTGCTAGGAAAAGCCTTCTCAGCTCACTGGTCACCATAGCAACACCCACCCGTAGCACACACTCCAGCAGGTATATTTCACTGGTCATCCTCAAAGCCAACACCTCCTTTGGCTGCCTTTCCTTCCAGTTCTCTGCTGCCAATGACTGGAGCAAATTGCACACCATTTTTTTTCTCACAAAAATAGATTTTTTTTAATTATTTTTTTATTTTTTTAAATCACTCAAGTTGGAGACATCTCCCTCACGAACTTCAAGCATCAGCTGTCAGAGCAGCTTACCGATCACTACAGCTGCACACAGCCATCTGTAAATAGCCCATCCAACCACCTACCTCATCCCCATATTTTCTTTTTTTTTCGCTGCTCTTTTGCACACCAGTATTTCTACATCTATCACTCCAGTGTTAATTCCTAAATTGTAATTACTTCACCATTATGGCCTATTTATTGCCTTACCTCATTTGCACACACTGTATACAGATTTGTGTTATTGACTGTACGTTTGTTTATTCCATGTGTAACTCTGTTGTTTTTGGTCGCACTGCTTTGCTTTATCTTGGCCAGGTCGCACAGTTGTAAATGAGAAGAAGTTGTTCAACTGGTCTACCTGGTTAAATTAAAAAAATGTAAATAGTGCTGAGCGATTAGTTACTTTTGAGGACGGTTTGGGTAAAAAAAAAAAACATTTACAAGATGGAATTCAAATTATTGAGCCAACGTTGGTGAATTCATGGTTTAAAAACTGAAAATGTACAGCAATTTCAGTGAATCCCTCAGCACTAATTAGGGAACATAAAAATTAGCGTTTCTTATTGGACAAGTCAAATAAGTCCCTTCCCTGTTTTAGTGTTTACTTCTGTTTGGTGCCTAAATGAACAACCCTAATTTCAGAGTGTGTGAGAAAGTATTGGACATTAAGCACAGTAGACTTCCTTCATGGCAACAGCCAGAGACCTGGGGATTTACTGCATTCACTACCTGCATGCAACTATGTTGTGTATCTCTTGTTGAATGGTGGTTTAGTACAGCTAAGCAACTGTAGTTCATTAAAGTATTCTAATTTGTTTCTCACATGGAAGGATGAAACAAATATACTATTCAGAGAGAAGAGGGAGGTAAATGGAAGGGAGGGAGAGCGATAAAATTACTGTACAACTAGAGAGAAGGGAAGGCAGTGTAAAGAGATGGAGGGAGGCATCGAGGGAAGGAATGAGGGCAGACGAGCAGATTTCTTATGTTGACGGCTGGGGTTCCATAACGCGTTGCAACAACTATACTGTCGAACTAAAGAAGAGAGAAGATTAGATGGAGGCTCTCCAGAAATACAGTAACTCAGTCAGAACGGTATGATTTAACACACATTCACTCTGCACATCTTCCCCATCCTCTACTGCCATGAAACATCCCTCCATTCACCAATACTTCTCCACAAAGCCTGCTGTGTTTGACAGAGCTAACTACAGTTACATACTGTAGTTACAGACCCTTTCACAGCAGACAGCGGGTCTAAAATTAATCCGTTGGTTTACACCAACTCACTACAACAAACAATTGAAAATATATTCATGAGAGCATAACATGCTGCTTTGTGGTTAGCTGTATGTTAATTACATGTAAACACTGGCGGATGAAAGCCAAATAGCAGTAGATAATACAATAGTGTGTATTGATGTTCTTGTACATGCCTGCAAGATGGTACATTTAACCCTCTAAAATCCATATGGTATCAAAGACCTATGTACATTGGACTCCACTAGTGCATCTTTGTCAACAGCAGGAGGGCAGTATGCAACACACAGATGGGACCTTGCCTCAGAAGAGTTATGGGGAGACATGGTTGGCGGACCTGTGTGTGTGTGTCCTGCTCTCACTCCTCTAAAAAAAAAAAGACCCATTTTGTGTATGAGCACCAGGCACCAACTCGTCACCAGAGGGGAGCACAAATACAATGAATAGCAGCGGTTTGAGAGAAATAACACAGAAATAAGGTGGTAAATAAAGTGTGGTTGTGGAGTGAGTTTATAATATACTGTAGTGAAGGGAGGAGGATTGACAGCACTACATAGTTCTGAGATGTACTAAGGAATGATCTCTCTGGTTCATCGTTGGTCTGTGCTGCTAGGTCAAGTATATACAGGGTAGATCTCCCAGTAATCTCATGTAGCAGCTATCCACATCTCTCCTTAACTGTTAAACGGAGGTAGGCCCCTCCTCCTCCTCTACTGCTGATACATGTAGAGGGTGGATGGGTAGGCTACACACACAAAATGGGGAAGGCAAACGGGTCCTTATCTTACACTTTCCCACATTCTAACAGGACACAAGTACACAATAAAACATCTGAAAGGGTTAGGCTGTCTGTTCACAGGCTTAAGATGACAGAGGGAAGTTCTTCAATTCAGGGTTAGGAGCTGCTTTACCAAGGTTGTGTTCATTAGGGCACAACAGAAACATTTTTAAACAGAAAACTAAAATGATCATTTCTTATTGGACAAGTCCATGTTGATCCCTCAATGTTCCAACACGTTTTCTTCCATTTGGTGCCTAGTGAACACGACCCAATCAAAAACCTGACAAGACCAGAACCTGGTGTTGTCTTCAGATTTCATCCACCCTCCAACTGCCACCTGATGTTGCATGTCCCCATACCAGGATGGGACAATCAGACACTAGTAATACTGAACACACTGAGCGGAAGCAGTAGGTGGAGCCTTAAACAACTGCACATTTCAATTAGCTTTGTTTTTGTTCAATGTAGTTTAGTTGTGGTATTGTTGCACGTGTACAGTTGAACTGTAAGTATCTATTTGTCATGTCTATACAGACTAACATAACTACCGATATGGTATTCTGGTCACAGGTTGCCTAGTGGTCAGAGCGTTGGTTACGAGCATTAGGACAGTAACCTAAAAGGTTGCTTGTTCGAATCCCAGAGCCAGCAAGGCTGTTCTGCCCTTGAACATGGCAGTTAACCACCAACAACACCCGCCCTCTGGGCGCCGATGACATGGATGGCGATTAAGGCATCCCGCCACACCTCTCTGATTCAGAGGGGTTGGGTTAAATGAGGAAGACATTACTGTTGAATGCATTCAGTTGTACAACTTACTAACGTTAAGCATCAGCCTTCTTTTCTTTATATCCAAGGGGAACCCAAGGGGAACCCTCTTACAGAGCATCTTCACCACTTTACCCTAGAAGCTGACTGCTAACTACTTTCTCCAGATGTAGTTTCAGATTGAATTGGAGGCAGAGAAAGCTCAGCCAGCCTCTGGTGTAAAGCAATAAATAACATGCAGGAAAGACCATTCCCACAGAGAGAGAAAGGGAGAGAACGAGACTAAAGAGAAGACAGAAGTTGAAGAGGAAAAAAACAGGTTCACGTGGTTGTTGTGTCACAAAGAGAAGAACAAACAGTAGTACTGTACTCCTGAATCAAAGTCCTGAACAACTCTTCAAAAAACCTGCAACCTTACTTACAACTGTAGGCCTATTTCTCACACAGTATGTCTACAGCTATTGGTCATTTGTCATTGGCCACCTAGGAAATTCCTCAAATAGTCAGTGAGAGATGAGCAATATTCAAATATCTCCTCTGATACCATCATAATCTACAGGCAGAAGTGACAGCTATAGAACTAAACACTGCAATGCATGGAAATGACTGGTACAGATAACACAAAGGTCTTTTTTGCATATATGAGAGAGAGACAGGGAGAGTAATTACTCACATGTCCACATACACAGTGTGTTCATGTCTGTGTGAGAAGCATTCCCGTCATACCACACATCACCTTCATGAGCATAAGCATTCCTTGCCTCCAGGCTGTGTTCACAAGCTAACAGTTCTCACCTGTCTGCCGCTCTCCTTCACCTGACACTCACTTTCTCGCTCTTTCTAGGAGTGTCCCAAATGGCACCATATTCCCGTCATTAGTGCCCTACTTTTGACCAGAGCCCTATGGGCTGGGTTGCCATTTGGAACACAATGGTCTCCCCAGCCAGACACTATACAACAACAAGCACCTACCTATCAGGAGCTGGAGTCTCATTATATATAACAGTAAGTCCAGTCTCTGTCCTGGGAGTCAACGCAGGGCTTTCTGCACTTCACAGAACATCACAATTCATACTCACTTAGAAGTTACAATGCTGCTAACCAATCGCTACAACAAACTAGTCTTTGTTGAGCAAGGGTGACACTACTTTAATTCTCAGGCAGGGTGACGTCACCACACAACGCTCATTCTGGTGCTAGGCTAACCAGCTAGCGATACCTCATCTGCTAAAGATACTGTAGGGACAGAACTGCATGAGAACCACAGACAACTTCAGAGGTGTTTGGAAAACGCTGTATGTAGACTTAACATAGGGCCTAGGCCCTGACATAAGGCTCTTCTCACCTCTTTAGCAATATGTTTGTCAAGCCATGTTTAGAGAACTAGTAGACAGTGGTAAAACACAGGAGAGGAGGAAGACCCAACAGACCAGCGTACCACTGCTGTTTTATCTTCACAACATACAGTCAAACAAACACTCACACCGGAACCCGTTGCTATGACGGCCAGGGGTTTCTGTGGCAACAGCGGAAGATACTAAACTCTACAGGGACTTAGTCACTTCCTGTCTCGTTCACTCCTTCCTCTTCTGAGTGTGTGAGTCCACTGGGGGACCTAGGGGATGGGTGTGTGTCAGAGTCCTCTCAAAACCTAGGCCACTAGCTACTTCAGGCATCATTAACCTGTAGGCCTGATCACCACAACAGACCAAACACACTTTTCAATACTTCTACAATATGAAACACTTCAAACATCACATGACAGTGAGCAGGTATTAATGAATGAGTATAGCATGTTAGTTCTGGTACCACATGTTATACAGGGAGAAAGTAAACAGCACATCCAATGTGGAAACTGCAGCATTACAAGCAGGTTTCAACACACATACAAAAACCTCAACCTCAAGAGGGGTTGCTAACACACAGAGTGATAATGACCACCAAATAAGGCAGTCCAAAAATGATATGAAATGTGATACCTAGGGAGCACTATGACTGAAATGGACATAAAAACATGTCTAACCTTACAGAAGTCAACGTTTCAGAAAATACTGACATTTGTACTACCAGGCCAGAACAACAGGTTCCATTCCAGGTGCTGGAAATTAACAAGGATATTCACACGCACACTTTCACCTTGCATGACGCTCATTAAACCTGGTTTTAATCTACAGCACTTAAGCTTTTCTATTCAAGATCACATTGCCAACCATTGTTGATCTCAGCAGTATGTGACAATTCCAACTATCTGTTCCTCAAAAAAAGAATAAAGCAATTAAAGTCTGAACACGGAAGTGCGATAGGGAGCAGTTCACCCACATGTTATGATACTCTGAGGTAAAGCCCATGGCAGCAATTACAACAAACACCATTGCAAATAGCTGAGATGCAACACTGGTGCTAGAATACGAAACAGGCCCCTGTTTCCTTATAGGGCCCCAGATTCCCTAAGAACACTTCTGTATTCTCTCACATTGGAAGTGTGGATCAATGGCAGACTATTTGCATTCTCTGTCCTTCACAGACTGTGGTGAGAGCCATTTCCCTTCCTTTCCTACTGCGGGTTGAAGTCTCCCCAGGTACATATCCGGCAGAATTTGTATTTGTCTGCTTTTATTCATTTTATACCAGCCAGAAGAAAAGGCAATTACCAACTAATGAAAAACACAGTCTTACCGTTTAGCCTCCTCGAGATGACAGAGGTATTCGTAGGCCATGTTCTGCTGCCTCCTCTCGTCCATCTCCTCCGCTGTGAGTCGCTCGACACCATCCAGAACAGCTGGAAAACAACACTCACTAGGTGAATACTAGCTCGCTCATAACAGCATAGCTGTACAAGAAACACTCCATTTACAAACATACACACACACACACTGAGTTGAGTCTAGCTCACACTCAGATTTATAGTAAACACACACGGACTAGCAGACACACAAACAAGTAGGGACGATTAACAAGATAAAATGCAAGAACCTTCAAATAAACAGTGAGACCGACTTCTCTCATTCTGCATGTAGGAGGGGTAGAGACTGTCCCATCCATCCTGAATATCACAACTGACATAGTCGTGTTGGCCGCCATCAGAAGCACAAAGATGTAAACAGTCCCAAGAAATCATGTGTTGATTGATTGACAGGCTGATTCAGCTCAGCTGTCATGTTGAACTGTCCTCAGCGCTAGGCTACTCCATCCCCTCCCAGTCTGGTTACAACTTGGCCTCACCGCCAGTTCCACATAATGAGATGATTCAAGGGTTACTGATCAGGGAGGACAACTTAGCTTTAGTCACTCACTACACAGTAGGTAAATGTAGGCTAGGTAAATGTAGGCTAGGTAAATGTAGGCTAGCCTAGACAAACTTTGTTTAAACACCTCCAGCGTTTGTTTGACATTTTTTATTTCTGTGGAAAATGTCTTTCTTATCACTTCAAGTGATCCAGCAAATAATGCCCATGCATTTCATTTGGCCTCTTTCAAAGAACTCTGAAGAGACCGTAATAAATCAAACCTATTCTGCAGGTAAACAAAGCTCGTAGCTCACAGTTCTGTGGTCTAGGCTAGGGTCTAGACCGCTGGTTCCCAACCTTTTTCTGTTATTCTACCACCAACTGAATTTCTCTCTGCCAGGAGTACCCCTGAAGTACCCCCTCGTGTGCATTTTACCAGTAGACCTATGGTCTCATGAGTCTACTCAAGTACCCCCTGTGGATAGGCCAAGTACCAGCAGGGGTCAAAGTACCCCTGGTTGGGATCCACTGGCCTAGGCTAAAGAGACCTGCATGGTAATGTTGCTGGAAATATATTTTTAGAGCTGGGAGGGAGAGAAAAAAAGTGGGCATGAGCACTCACAATACAAGAGCTAATTGTTTCAGGCTCCTTCTGGTGATGTCTAGGCCTTCTGAATAACGAGCATATTCATTATAACCTAGGCTACGTGACCATTAGAGAATGGAAAAGTCTAAAAATTGCCACTTACAATTTCCAGGATTTTATTGTGGGGTTTTATTCTACTGACTATGATTACAATTATTATTATTGAGGGGCCTTAATCTCATTTATTAGCCTAATAAATGTATTAAACAACTTGGTAATTTACAGTGGCAGTAATGTTGAAAGCAGTTGACAAGCCAGCAAGTACAGTGGTATGGTTCCCACTTAAGCCAAGGCTACCGACTGCCTCAGGAAAGTCTAGTTCCTGGATGGGAGACCAGGTGCTGCTGGAAGTGGTGTTGGAGGGCCAGTAGGAGGCACTCTTTCCTCTGGTCTAAAAAATATCCCAATACCCCAGGGCAGTGATTGGGGACACTGCCCTGTGTAGGGTGCCGTCTTTCGGATGGGACGTTAAACGGGTGTCCTGACTCTGAGGTCATTAAAGATCCCATGGCACTTATCATAAGAGGTGGGGTGTTAACCCCGGTGTCCTGGCTAAATTCCCAATCTGGCCCTCAAACCATCACGGTCACCTAATAATCCCAAACTTACAATTGGCTCATTCATCCCCCTCCTCTCCCCTGTAACTATTCCCCAGGTCGTTGCTGTAAATGAGAACGTGTTCTCAGTCAACTTACCTGGTAAAATAACGAATAAATAAAAATTAAACGAATAAATTAGATTTGTAAAGAACTTTTCATTACAGAATCATTTCAAAGTGCATAAAATCACAAATGTAAACCAATACAAAAATGCTATAATTATTTTATAAAATATAATTAAAAAAGACAATACCCGAACGTTAGTGTTTTTATTAAGATCAATGGATACTAGTTCACATATCAATAGACTATAGTAGGCCATCAATAAATTTCAATGAATCGACCAGGTAAACCACTAAACTATTGCATCGTCTTGCTACTTCAGATTCCCTATAAGAAAACAATGTAGCGCCTTATCCTTTACTGTGAAAAATGCAAACATGTCAAAATTCAATGAGTTGGTGCTATACCATAGACGTCCCTACCTTAAAAACTTAACCCCTACCTTTACCCTTGACTAAACCTAACCATTTGAAACTCTATTACTTCAATGACGTCTCAAGGATCCCGGATTGCATTGACCAAATTCAATGTAGGCTAATTTCATTCGATGTAGCCACGTAAAATTGCAATATTGTAGCCGATGTAGATGAAAACGCGGAAGTCAGAGCCTACCTACCACGCTGTCAAAAGTCTAACCAAAGTCAAACATGTAAATATAGATAGAACGAAGAAAAAACGCCTGTGAAAATGTATGTATTGATTAAAACAATTAAATTGTTAAACTTCTGTAAACGGAGGTAAAATATGATCCCAAGGTGAGCGAGCAGGAAAAGTTTTTAGATACTCACACCCATATCTCGGCCGAAGCCCGTCTGCCTCGTCTGAGGTTGACATATTCTCTGAATAAGTGTTATAATCCTCACTCCCCGGGTTGACGAGGTCAAGTTATAGTAGTTGAGATGATAGCCTATAGTTTCGTCCAGTTCTCTTTGCGGGCTATATAATTGAAAAGGTCGGGAAGGCGCCCTCGGCCCCCTTGTTGCTCCACTGCACGGTTTGAGTCGAGAGCTGAGACTTTTTTTCTTCTTCAAACCTAACTGATGTCACTGGGGTGTGTGTTCCTTCCTAAATCCTAAAGTATGCGTTCGAGGAAACGCCCATCAGCAGCCACTCGGCGAAACTGCAGGCGCAGCGCCCTCTGCTGCCTACTACAGGCACTGAAATAACCTTCCTAATGGCACGCTACGCATCGACACTGATTAAACTCAGAAAATAAGAAACGTCCCTTTTCCAGGACCCTGTCTTTCAAAGATAATTCGTAAAAATCCAAATAAATGCACAGATTGTAAAGGTTTTAAACACTGTTTACCATGCTTGTTCAATGAACCATAAACAATTAATGAACATGCACCTCTGGAACGGTCATTAAGACACTAACAGCTTACAGACAGTCGGCAATTAAGGTCACAGTTATGAAAACTTAGGACACTAAAGAGGCCTTTCTACTGACTGAAAAACATCAAAAAACATCAAAAGAAAGATGCCCAGGGTCCCTGCTCATCTGCGTGAACGTGCCTTAGGCATGCTGCAAGGAGGCATGAGGAATGCAGATGTGGCCAGGGCATAAACTTGCAATGTCCGTACTGTGAGAAGCCTAAGACAGCGCTCCAGGGACACAGGACGGACAGCTGATCGTCATCGCAGTAGCAGACCACGTGTAAAAACACCTGCACAGGATCGGTACATCCAAACATCACACCTGCAGACATGTACAGGATGGCAACAACAACTGCCCGAGTTACACCAGGAACGCACAAACCCTCCATCAGTGCTCAGACTGAGGGCTTGTAGGCCTGTTGTAAGGCAGGTCCTCACCAGACATCACCGGCAACAACATCGCCTATGGGCACAAACCCATCGTCGCTGGACCAGACAGGACTGGCAAAAAGTGCTCTTCACTGACGAGTCGCGGTTTTGTATCACTGGGGGGGTGATGGTCGGATTCGCCTTTATCGTCGAAGGAATGAGCGTTACAATGAGGCCTGTACTCTGGAGCGGGATCGATTTGAAGGTGGAGGGTCCGTCATGGTCTGGGGCAGTGTGACACAGCATCATCAGACTGAGCTTGTTGTCATTGCAGACAATCTCAATGCTGTGCGTTTAAGGGAAGACATCCTCCTCCCTCACGTGGTACCCTTCCTGCAGGCTCATCCTGACATGACCCTCCAGCATGACAATGCCACCAGCCATATTGCTCGTTGTGTGCGTGATTTCCTGCAAGACAGGAATGTCAGTGTTCTGCCATGGCCAGCAAAGAGCCTCTCAATCCCATTGAGCAGGTCTGGGACCTGTTGGATCGGAGGGTGAGGGCTAGAGCCATTCCCACCAGAAATGTCTAGGAACTTGCAGGTGCCTTGGTGGAAGAGTGGGGTAACATCTCACAGCAAGGACTGGCAAATCTGGTTCAGTGCATGAGGAGGAGATGCACTGCAGTACTTAATGCAGCTGGTGGCCACACCAGATACTGACTGTTACTTTTGATTTTGACCCCCCCTTTGTTCAGGGACACATTTTTCAATTTCTGTTAGTCACATGTCTATGGAACTTGTTCAGTTTTTCTCAGTTGTTGAATCTTGTTATGTTCATACAAATATGTTAAGTTTGCAGTTTGCAGTTTGCAGTTCTAGCCAGTACTCCGATGTAAGCTTAGACTCAAACGGTATCAGCCACAGCCTATTTGTCTCTACCCAACATTTGGTAAATGCTGTTCTAAGACTACTGAGTTTTCTACTTGACATTATTCCCTGGGAATACCGTTGTGCAATATGTCTCTACAATGACAACAAGCAACGAGCTGCAACACAGTTCAAAGGTGGTTATCTACTGCAGAAGAGATAAGAGGTCATTGTTAGATACAGTTGAAGTCGGAAGTTTACATACACCTTAGCCAAATACATTTAAACTCAGTTTTTCACAATTCCTGACATTTAATCCTAGTAAAAATTCCCTGTTTTAGGTCAGTTAGGATCAACACTTCCTTTTAAGAATGTGAAATGTCAGAATAATAGTAGAGAGAATGATTTATTTCAGCTTTTATTTCTTTCATCAAATTCCCAGTGGGTTTGAAGTTTACATACACTCAATTAGTATTTGGTAGCATTGTCTTTAAATTGATTAACTTGGGTCAAACATTTCAGGTAGCCTTCCTCAAGCTTCCCACAATAAGTTGGGGGAATATTGGCCCATTCCTCCTGACAGAGCTGGTGGAACTGAGTCAGGTTTGTAGGCCTCCTTCCTCACACATGCTTTTTCAGTTCTGCCCACACATTTTCTATAGGATTGAGGTCAGGGCTTTGTGATGGCCACTCCAATACCTTGACTTTGTTGTCCTTTAAGCCATTTTGCCACAACTTTGGAAGTATGCTTGGGGTCATTGTCCATTTGGAAGACCCATTTGCAACCAAGCTTTAACTTCCTGACTGATGTCTTGAGATGTTGCTTCAATATATCCACATAATTTACCCTCCTCATAATACCATCTATTTTGTGAAGTGCACCAGTCCCTCCTGCAGCAAAGCACCTCCACAACATGATGCTGCCACCCCTGTGCTTCATGGTTGGGATGGTGTTCTTCGGTTTGCAAGCGTCCCCCTTTTTCCTCCAAAAATAACAATGGTCATTATGGCCAAATAGTTATATTTTTATTTCATCAGACCAGAGGAGATTTCTCCAAAAAGTACGATCTTTGTCCCCATATGTAGTTGCAAACCGTAGTCTGGCTTTTTTATGGCGGTTTTGGAGCAGTGGCTTCTTCCTTGCTGAGTGGCCTTTCAGGTTATCTCAATATAGGGCTCGTTCTACTGTGGTTATAGATACTTTTGTACCTGTTTCCTCCAGCATCTTCACAAGGTCCTTTGCTGTTGTTCTGGGATTGATTTGCACTTTTCGCACCAAAGTACGTTGATCTCTAGAAGACAGAACGTGTCTCCTTCCTGGGTGGTATGACGGCTGCGTGGTCCCATGGTGTTTATACTTGCGTACTATTGTTTGTACAGATAAACGTGGTACCTTCAGGTGTTTGAACATTTCTCCCAAGGATGAACCAGACTTGTGGAAGTCTACCATTTTTTTCTGAGGTCTTGGCTGATTTCTTGTGATTTCCCCATGATGTCAAGCAAAGAGGCACTGAGTTTGAAGGTAGGCCTTGAAATAGATCCACAGGTACACCTCCAATTGACTCAAATTATGTAAATTTGCCTATCAGAAGCTTCTAAAGCCATGACATCATTTTCTGGAATTTTCCAAGCTGTTTAAAGGCACAGTCAACTTAGTGTATGTAAACTTCTGACTCACTGGAATTGTGATACAGTGAATTATAAGTGAAATAATCTGTCTGTAAACAATTTTTGGAAAAACCACTCACATCTACTTTGTCCTGCACAAAGTAGATGTCCTAACCGACTTGCCAAAACTATAGTTTGTTAACAAGAAATTTGTGGAGTGGTGGAAAAATGAGTTTTAATGACTCCAACCTAAGTGTATTTAAACTTCCAACTGTAGATAAAGACACAGGAACAACACCATTGAGTTCACTGGAGTACTCGTTTTAAGGAATTGCAAATCATTTCCATAATTTGTCCAGAGAGACTCTGGGTGAGCCAGTTAGAGCCACTAACACTCTGAGGAAGGCTCAGGCAGAAAGGTATGCCAGTGTGTTGTCTTGTATTAACATGTTGCTGTGAGTTAAAGGAAAATACAACAAAGCTTTAATTGCAGGTTATATTCAAGTGAGGACTGGACATAGTGCTGAGGTGTATCATGTCACACACCTTTAAGCCAGGGAATCAATAGGGGATGAATGGACTGGAACAGATGAGTGTTTCTCTATAATTCCCCAGGGTGTGTGTGTGTTGGGGGGGCTCTGTGGCTCTGTGAGTCAAAGTCAAAGGGGAATGGAGCTTTTTATTATTATATTAGCTTCAGTATTAGAACATTGTCCTTCTCTATTTCACTGTATATTAGGTTTGTGAAGGAAAAATGAGACACGGGGTTGTTTTGTTATGGATATCAGTGATTAGATATTTTAATTATGTTGAAATCACAATTGATCCCCAACTCAGTTAAAATCACCGTTGAAATTCTATTGCGGGATTGTAATTGTCTCATTCAACGTGAGAAATGGCCCCTACAAGGAAAATTTTATTTAATAGCCTACAGTTGCCTTACGCAATGTAATTGGTATATATTGAGGTGGGACTTGCAACAGAGTGAAAAACAACTTCATAATCTACAATTATAAATAGAGGGGGTTTAAATCTGAACAATTGACAAAATAAGAAGCTATGGGATGCAAGTGTAACGTGTGGGATTTGAACCCACCAGTTCAAATAACACAATTAAGAGTCATCCTTCAAACCATTCAAGATGCATTGAAGACTGGAGTTCCTCGCAATGGGTCTTGAAACCCAGCTAAATTACCTTACAGGCGGGGCTACTCGCTAGTATAAATGCAGAGGTCCGGCAGTCCGTTGCACATTTACTCACTCTGAACTTCCGACCCTCCACTTTGATCCCCTGCGCTCTCTCATTGCCGCCACGACTGCACAGCATTTACCACGCACCGCATCAGAACCATGGATAGCTCAGGAGTGCTGCTCCGACTGCTGTGTATCGGTCTGATGTCCGTTATGTGCCGAGGACAGGCGTCACATGAAGTTTCCGCAGAGGACTTTGGCGCGCAGAACTCTGCCGCGGCCGCAGAGAAAGAACTTGTAAGTTCATATAGGGAATCACTTTTGTTGTTTCAGGCTACCCTGACATGTTGGTCCTGATCTATATATTCATGCACTACAGGTTCTCAACTTAATATCTACATCTAAGTCAATATAATTCGAAATATAAATGCAATCTAAATGTTTGCTCATGATTGTATTATGGTCAACATAACCTTATTCAGCAGTTCGTCCTGTGTCCTTGAAAATTCGATTTATCCATCAGTTTTATCCATGGTTGAACACAGGGATGGAGCTAAAGATTTTGTCCAGTAAACCAACATTTATATTAGCCCGTCTGAAAAGTACCGGCCTCGGTCTAGCTGGCTATCTTAATTAATGTCCATCCCTGGTTGAACCTCAGGAACATATCGCTAAATGTCAAATGTGACACCTGAAGAGATAAAGTTCCACAAGAGGATCTTCTGGAAACAAAAATATAGCCTCTATAACACTGACATTGTCGTTAGGTAGTACATAAACTCATGGGGAAATTGTACTCATATAGGAGTATAGATTTTAAAACTCCCCTTGAGAAAAGCAATGAGAAATTCCATTGACCCTGTTTCCTTTACTCCGCGTCACAGGTGGATGCGATGGAGGCTCTTCTAGTGAAGATGCAGAGCCATCTGCCTTCTAATGAGAAGAGAGGGATGATCCCTCCTGTGAGTCCTAATATGTTCCTGTTTAAAACTAACTTTTACCAATGTTATTTTTAACCAAATGGAGGTTATGTCTGCATTTAAAATCCTCAGTACTTTAAAATCCTCAGTATCAAAGGGGTGTTATAAACTGGGTGGTTCGAGCCCTGAATGCTGATTGGCTGAAAGCTGTGGTATATCAGAGTATACCATTGGTCTGACAAAACATTTATTTGTACTGCTCTAATTAAGTTGGTAGCCAGTTTATAATAGCAATAAGGCACTTTAGGGGTTTGTGATATATGGCCAATGTACCACAGCTAATGGCTGTGTCCAAGCACTCTGCGTTGCGTCTTGCATTAGAACAGCCCTTAGCCATGGTATATTGGCCATATACCACACCCCACAAAATGTGGATGCCTGTTATTAAAGGGGACGTTTAGGATTTGACAACTTTATGTTAGATAGTTCCTCACCCTGAAAGCAGTCCATGGGTCAGGAGAAGCTTTAATCCATGGTTTGGTTTTCTTGAAATATTCCCTATTTCAGCTAACTTTAGCCACCACAAGCTAACAATCAACGTGGCATGTGAGCTGTTTTTTTTTGTAATGGCCAAATCACCTGAAATCAACTCAAATCAACTCCATATTGTATTTGATGTCACAGGCATTTGGCTTTTTTTTTGTAAAATCCTGAACATCCCCTTTAAGCCCCCCATGTTTCTCCCACTCTGTGTTATAGTCTGGCCACCATTTCAATGCAGTTCAATTGAAAGTTTATGTAAAACCAATTAAGGAGTATAAGTTGTCAGTATAATTAAATGCAAGCGGAGAAATGCCAACAGCCTTTGATTTGAGTGCAATTATACAGCCTATTCTAGATAGCGTCCCTAAGTCTAATTAACTGAAAGGAGGAAGAGTCTAAAGAACCAGCGACCACCGCTTCATTCATACAGCAAACTAATTAGAACTTTCATTACCATCGCTGACTAACTCTTTCTCTCCTAATTAAATGTGCTTTTTTTAGTTAAGGACTGTGTTTTGCGATAAAGCTACTTTGTGTTCCTCTCTATACCTCTTTCTCTCTCTCCGTCTATCTATCTCTCCCCCCTCCCTCACTCTCTCTCGGTCTCTCAGTGTGGTATGGGCGACCGGTGTGCCTTGAGGCATGGACCCCGCATTGGGAAGCTCTGTGACTGTGGCAGAGTCAGCAGCTGCAACTCCTTCCTCCTCAAATGTCTCTAAACTCCCTCAAGGAGAAACACTTCACTAGAACCACCACATCCAACGCTCCAGCCAAGACAGAGGAATATCATTATCAACTTGTATCATCACCTGTATCCCAAATGATACCCTATTCCCACTACTTTAGACCATGTCCCCAAGGGCTCGGGTCAATATTATTGCAATATTTAGGGAATATGGGGAGTTTGCGACAAACCACTGTGTCCACAACCGCAAGGGATATGCAAGGGATATGCAGCATCCACAAGCTGTAGGCCAACATTATGGCACTTGAGTTTTGTCTTGTTTTGTCCTTGTGCTTTGATAAAGTCCTTTCCATTGAAAGAGGAGCATGGAGGTGTTTTGTAACCCAGAAAACATTTACAGCATGTGCACTCTGTCAAACAAATAAACATGTTGGTCATCTCACTTGTTTTGGATTTACTGTTCTTACTTCAATACCTCAATGCAAAAATCAAAAAGGTCATTTTGGGATCAAACTGTGACTTAAAGAAGTCATTCACTTTAAGATATGATGCATTCCAGCTATCATTAAGAACACGAATACAAAACAGTTCAACACATAGATCTACGATAGTCTCTTAATGTCATAGCTGGAATTATCATGTAACACAGTCTATGTGAGTCTGGCAGTCTATCTACATTCCAGTGTCCTGTGTTGATCCAGGATATGTTCACCTCAGGGTCGTGTTCATAATGAAGAAAACGGGAGGGAGGGACTACCTGAACATTTTGCTATGATGTGCTCCAATGAATACGACCCATGGTGTTGTTCATTAGGTACAACATTGAAGAAAACAAAGTCAAACGGGGAGGTAGGACTATCTGAATTTGTCCAATAAGAAACGTTTTCATTGCAAAATGTTTTCCTACGTTATGGCCTAATAATCACAACCCTGCCTTTTAGGACATCTTTCAGTGCACAGGAGAAACCAACCATTATGTAAACTAATGAGGAGGTTAGAAATGATTCTGTTTGCTAGTAAACGTCAATACAACTCAATGCCATCGTTCCAGAAGACAACTGTAACCCGACGGCTGCTCCTGGACATAGCAAATATTTACATGGGTATCACAAACAAAACACATTTGCATCACCTATTTGCTTGCCACTGTAACAAAAGGCAGTACAGCATGACTGGTAGCCTGAGCTAAGTGTAAAGGAGGTGTCATTTTCAGTGCCAATATTCTGTCAGTACTACGGCTTCCCACCTTAATTTAAACACGTGAAGGAGTATGTGACATGGAAGGTCGTCTTCTTGGCCTCCGAACTGATGGAAAGTTGGCAGAAGCGGAAGCACTGAGTCAGATGACGCGTTAAGTACCGTTAATGGAAATGAGTGGAAAACTGTCACGTTGAGGAATGGAGCAAAACCGGATAAAGTTGTTCATGAAGACAGGCTTTGGTCTATTAATGGTCTGTTCCTTGTTGGAGTTAGTTTCATGGGAAAATCTGTGTTTTTGGGAGATCCATTAGCAGTCAAGGAGATGGTGGAGGACCCACTGGAAAAGGTGGTGTCAATCAAAGTGACCAGGAGCTGTATGGTGTTGATTTATTGTGTCAGAAGAACAAAAGGAAAGTGCATTGTGTCTCTCTGAATTATCAAAGTATAATTCAAAGTTGAGATTTTCTGAAGAGGGAACAGGTAAAATGTCATGTCTGGCGTTGCGGTGGAAATTGAGGCTGAAAATATACAATGTACCAGGAGTAATGGATGTATGATGATTGAACTGTATGGGGAAGGAAAGGAAAGAGCAAAGCCTATCGGTGCTGTTGCTATTTGATGGTAAATCTCTTCCCACAGATGTAAAGCTGGGGTATATGAGATACACAGTGAGAGCTTCTGTGAACAGACCATTGCAGTGTTGTTAATGTAAAAAGTTTGGCCACGTGGCAAGTGTGTGCAGATGGAATAAATATGTTGTGGAAGAGTCGGTGGATACACGGTGTTGCAATTGTGGTGGGAACCACGTTCCAGGAATGCCCTGTCAGGGTGAAGGAGGTCGAAGTAGCAAGAATCTGGGCTGTTCACCAGGTCTCTTATGCAGAGGCAGCGCAAATAGCGGAAGGGAGAAATGGCAATGGATGCCCCGCAGCCTGCAGAGAGTGTTGTTTATCATTTGAGGGATCCTGAAGTACTGATAGTGAAGAAAGTGGATTTTGTTGTGTTTATTGCACAGGTGATCAATTGTACAAGTCAAACTAACAAGAAATCAAAGAAACTTGACATAATTGTGAATGCAGAGAAAATGTTTTTGGATCTGCTGAAAAGTTCCTGTGAATGTTGTCTGAAGATGCAGTTCCCTTTCAGGCCCCAGATTTGAATGATAGTGTCCCATTCTCCCAGGCTGTTGGCCTGGGATAGGATCAGATAGGGCCAAAGTAGTGAAATAGTGGTTTTAATGGGTGTAGGGTTAGTTGGTAGGGAATTTATTTTCTCTATCAAAGTGTAATTAATTCATATTACAGAATAGTAGGCTGATATACAGCCAAAACAGTAGGTGGCGACATGCACCTAAATCATTTGTTTGCAGACCGCCATAATACCAAAGATAAATAAGTATGTGACATGGGGAAAGTCGGCCATCTTGTTTAGCAGCCTGACTCAGGTAGTGAAGTTCAGTGTCATCCTTCTCTTTTGAGTGAAAACACTACTGTGCTCAATAGCCTTATGCCGGTATTCCATCCAAACCATGTTATAGAGCAGGGCATTGCACTTGACCTTTATAGGTCATTTATGCTTGAGCCAACATGCGCATTGTTTTCCATGAATGCGATCTCCGCAAACGTCTGTAAAATTGCCTTTAAAAGTCACATTGTCAGTGTGTTGCTCTATAACACACCTTGGATTGTATCCCAGCCTAATTCAGTTGGAAATGTAACTGAATTTGGTGTCATTTAGTTTAATTGTTGTTGTTGTGAAAATGACAGTGTCATGCCTACACATATTTACAACAGTGGAAAGTATGGAAGCTTTCTTCTGGATTAGGATAAATGACTGTCCTTGTTATTCCTGGTAGATACCCCTCATTCCACACAATACCATGGTTATTGAGCCATGTGCACATGGTTCTGCACACTGTATAATGTTTGTTTATTCACACAAAACTGTTTCACTTAAGTACCACACACTGTGACCAGAAATGGACCCATATCCTCCCACTGTGATATGAGCCAAACCCTCTTATAATGCATCATCACTGTAAATATTCAGGTCAAACATTCAAATGCACAACATCTTTAAACAGAAAGGACTTGGGTTCAAACAGTCTTGGTTTCCTTTCAAATAGTTTAGCGGCACTTGATTGAGTTTTTCTGGTTTAATGGAACCAACGAAATCGTCCCAGAAGTCCAAACCCTGTGTCCTCTGCCCATCTGGCACTCCAGCCAAGCTCAATCAAACCCTCAATGTATTTGAAAGAAAAAAAATACTACTTGAAACCAGGTATAAAACACAGTGGGCCATAACCTAGCTGTCGGACTGCATTGAGTGCACATCCCAGCAATCCAGAGTGTCTCCATCCACAAGTCCATAAAAGGACAGTAAAGTTAGAGAGCATGGCTCATTCAAAAATCCCCTGGTTTCTTGCTTTGGGGGGAAATTATAGCAAGTCAAGCACAAACCCCATGGTACTGCCTTTCCAACCATGATGCACCATTTCAGTGTGCAAAAAAACCCCATGTCAATAATGATACATCTTTATGGCTGAATGTCGCTCTGTTTGGGATATTTGTCGCTGTGAGCGATACATTATTAAGGGGTGTCATTGTAATGTATGCGTCTGGGTGGTGGCGCGTCTGGTGAGTGTATGTGAAGAAATGTATTTGTTGGGATTGGAGGTGTCAAGAAAAATATGAATCTGGTTAATGGGAAACTAGGCATCCTGATATCCAGATTGGGTATCTTAAAGTGAATGAGAATCTCTTTCTCTCTCACACACTCTCTGTCTTTCTCTTTCTCTCTCCCTCTTCCTCTTTCTCTCTCTCTCTCATTCTCTATTGCAAAAGGTATGTACAAAAATATATAAAATCAAATACAAATTGCACGTTTTATGTAAGACTAATATATTTCATATATGATATTCATATAGGATAAAAGTAAGATCCATTCTGTTTCCTGTTAAGACATAACATGCAGATGGGGTGGTGAAATCTCGGACTCCCTCATGGTCAATCACACTAACTGCCCAACCAAAACAGTTTGTGCAATACCTCGCTGAAATGTAGACGAATGTCTCCAGGCATTCTGGAGAACCTTCTACAACGCCAGGCGCTCCAGGCTTCTTTATGAACATAAGATTTTAATGCACCTTTTGTAATAATCCAAATATATGATTTTAATACACTTTTTGCAATCTTCTTCTCTCCAGCAATTATCTCTTTGAAAGTATGTGAATATTCATTGGCCACATGTTGGCCTCATCTCAACTGATCTTTGGTGAAACAGTTGGCCTTGACTTATCCTAAGATGGCCGACAGACAACTACTACCCTCGTTTCTCTAATTCGATCCTGTTTGTCTTCAGTTAGCCTCACTACACAGTGTCTATAGACGTGGCTCCAATCTGCCTGAACACAGCCTGGGTCTCTTTTTTCTCTCAACCCCTCTTATTACATCAGTGTTCTAGTGATGGTCTGGTGAGGGTCTGGTGATGGGACACAACAGGACCTGTGTGTTCACTAACGTCTGTCACACCCGTCACGCCCCCTGGGCTCCTGTCAAAGCAATGGAGACAGGAAGGACCAGACTGAGACTATGTGTTAATCATGTTAAAGTAAGGAGAGGCTATCAT
The DNA here is from genome assembly GCF_018296145.1 of Oncorhynchus tshawytscha. Lineage (NCBI taxonomy): Eukaryota > Metazoa > Chordata > Actinopteri > Salmoniformes > Salmonidae > Oncorhynchus > Oncorhynchus tshawytscha. The sequence continues at coordinate 528,689 of NW_024609811.1, forward strand.
ACTGATGGTGGGGACAGGGTTCCATCCTCTCACTGTCTGTCAGACTAACACTAATGTAGTGATCAAGGGGGAACCGCCATAGTCAACATGCAAGCCTGTAGTTACAGGGGAAGTACACTGCCTTCTGTGCCATAAAAGTCCAGACTTCTTGGCAGAAGCTGTCACGTTCGCTGGAATAAATGTCGGACCAAGGCGCAGCGGATGTTGAGTTCCACATGATTTATTAGAAAGTGAAACTAAGCAAAGACAAATAAACAATAAACTAACAACGAACCGTGACTACAGAGATGCTTTGTGCACTAACTCAAAACACAATATCCCACAAACACAGGTGGGAACAAACACTACTTAAATATGATCCCCAATTAGAGACAACGATTACCAGCTGCCTCTAAAGTGGGAATCCTACAAATCACCAACATAGAAACATGAAAACTAGAACACCCACATAGAAAGAATAAACTAGACTAACCCCCCAGTCACGCCCTGACCTACTCCACCATAGAAAATAAAGACTTTCTATGGTCAGGACGTGACAGAAGCAGTATTGCGTCTACAGGAAGGTTATACTATTGCCTGCTTAGAAACAGAATGGAGAGTCATTTCACGTTTTATGAAAAGGGCTTTGCATTTAGTGCATTTTGTGGTTTTTGTTTTTTGTTTTTTGGAGTTGTTTTTTTTGCAGTATTACTTTAGTGCCTTGTTGGATAAAAGATGCATGTTTTGGAATATTCTGTATATTTGTATTCTTCTTTTCACTCCGTCATTTAGGTCATTATTGTGGAGTCACTACAATGTTGTTGATCCATCCTCAGTTTACTCTGTAAATATTTTAAAATCACCAATGGCCTCATGATAACATCCCTGAGCAGTTTTACTCCTGTCCTGCGGCTCAGTTCAGAAGAACGACTGTATCTTTGATGTGTCTTGGTGGTTTAATAAATAATCCACAGCATAATTATTACCTTGACCATGCTTAAAGATATATTCAATGTCTGATTTGTTATTGTTACCCATCTACCAATCATTGCCCTCCTTTATGAGGCTTTCAAAAAGCTCCCTGGTCTTTGTAGTTGAATCTATGCTTGAAATTCAATACTTGACATACTAATGTTGTATGTGTGGGGGACAGAGGAAGGGTAAGAAATGATATCCTTTATTATTTCACACAGAGTGAGTCCATTTAACTTATCTTTAAAAAAAATTGAATTTATATTCCACTTTGACATTACAGGGTATTTTAAGATTTGTGCGTATTGTGGGTCTCCGATGCTAGGCTTTGTTGACTGTGACTGCAGTATGTGGACAGCTTTCACTGCTGTTGATAACTTCATTGCTTCCTTCTCACAGTAGCTCTCCAGCTGCCTCTTGAGTTCTGAGACAGATTCCTTCACTGTCTTAAAAACACAACCTTGGTTAAGGATGGTGGCAGGTAACTCTTCAGACACAGGGGGGGGTACTATGGTCTTTGAACCTCTGAAGGAACTAGATGTTGCTTCAGCCTGACGCACTTCAGCCTTCTCCTGGGCTCTGATCAGCTCCTTCACTTCAGAGTGCCTTCTCTCAATGGAGAGAATCAGCTCAGTAAAGATCTTCTCACTGTCGTTCACTGCTGCCTGTGCAGAGCACTTTTAAGATACACAGAGAAAGAGACGGTGGATACATTTCAACCAGCACACTCAATCGGCTTTCACCAGGACCCCAATATGTAAATATTATACACATGCATTAGACATGTATATATTTATATATATACTTCAAATATAAAAAACATAAGTTCCTTAGTGGGAAACACACCCCCCACCCCCAACCATACAGCGTGCCCCGTATAGGAGGGAGACTGGCGGCGCCGGACAGGCGGGAGACTCTGGCGGCGCCGGACAGGCGGGAGACTCTGGCGGCGCCGGACAGGCGGGAGACTCTGGCGGCGCCGGACAGGCGGGAGACTCTGGCGGCGCCGGACAGGCGGGAGACTCTGGCGGCGCCGGACAGGCGGGAGACTCTGGCGGCGCCGGACAGGCGGGAGACTCTGGCGGCGCCGGACAGGCGGGAGACTCTGGCGGCGCCGGAGTGAAGGGCCGTGGAGGCGCACTAGAGGTCTCGAGCAACAAGCCTGCACAACCCGTCCTGGCTGGATACCCCCTGTACCCCTTCAAGTGCGGAGACTTGGAACAGGCTGCACTGGGCTGTGCTGGTGAACCGGGGACACCGTGCGTAGGGCTGGTGCCATATATCCCGGGCCGAGGAGACGCACTGGAGTCCAGATGTCCTGAGTTGGCTTCATCCCTACTGGCTCGATGCCCACTCTATCCCGGCCGATTCGAGGAGCTGCGATGTAACGTACCGGGCTGTGAACATGCACTGGAGACACTGTGCGCTCCACTGCATAACACGGTGCCTGACCAGTACGACGCTCCACCCGGTAAGCACGGGGAGTTAGCTCAGGTTTCTTACCTGACTCCGCCAATCTCCCCGTGTGCCTCCCCCCCCAATTATTATGGGGCTGCCTCTCGTGCACTTTTCCTCGAGCCAACTCCTCGTAGTGTCGCCGCTCCGCTTTGGCTGCCTCCAGCTCCTCTTTAGGACGACGATTCCCTCCCGGCTGTGCCCAAGGTCCCTTGCCGTCCAAGATTTCCTCCCATGTCCAGGAGTCCATTCTTCCATGCTTAGTCCTTTGGTGGTGGGTAGTTCTGTAACGGCTCTCCTCTTCGTCTGATGATGAGGAATAGGAATCATCGGACCAACATGCAGCGTGGTAAGTGTTCATCGTAAATGTAATTAAATAAACTGAACACTGAATGACAAAAAACAACAAAGAGAGTGAACGACACGAAACAGTCCTGTAAGGTGAAAAAACACAAAACAGGAAACAACTATCAACAAACACAGGTGGGAACAGGCTACCTAAGTATGGTTCTCAATCAGAGACAACGATTGACAGCTGCCTCTGATTGGGAACCATACCGGGCCAAACACATAGAAATACAACACACAGAACAAAACATAGAATGCCCACCCCCACTCACACCCAGACCAAACCAAAATAGAGACGTAAAAAAGGAACTAAGGTCAGGACGTGACACTGTTACTAGGGTATTCCATCTGTTTTAAGGTCCATTCTCTTTCACCTCTCTAGGGTATCTGAATAGTTATACCGCCATCCCATTTCACCAGTGAACTATACAGAAAGAACTGTGTCTCTGACTTCCCCCTACCCCTGCATTGAGTCTATTGACTTTGCACCAGTATAACTCTTCCCATGCTGTGCTGTAGTAGCACAGAGCAGGTCAGTAGTGTGTGTATTCCGTCGATTGGAGATCAGGACGTACAGAATCCTCTGTTGAGTCATGAAAGACACTGACCAGGAGGATTGGGACCTCTGCTCTGCACTAAGGCAAAACTCAAAGCCAGCCAGTCTTCAGGAGTAGATCTGCTCTCATCATGACAAACTGCTGGAGGTTAATTGTCGTACCGATTAGCAGTGTATCTGTTGTCTGTGTACGATGGATCAACATAAAGGCCATGATGAAACAGTCTCAGCCAGAGCAGAAAAGACAGAGTAACAGGGGCAGGATAACTCAAATGCCCTCCTGTAGGCACTGACTGAACATTGCACTCTGCACACACATTGAAGCAGGAAGTTACATAATAGCCATGTGGCAGCCACTCCTATTCCTCAGCACAAACAAGGAAAACTAAAATTCTCTCTCCTATTTGGCAGCACATTTTGTTAGTGTGCCGTATCAAAATGGCAGAGGCATTTTTTAAAGATCTACTGAAGGATCCGGTGACTACTGCCTGTGGACACAGCTACTATATGGGCTGTATTCAGGGCTGTTGGGATCAGGATGATCTGAAGGCTGTCTACAGCTGCCCAGAGTGCCGACAGACACGTTGTCCCAAGACCTGTTCTGAGCAGAAACACTTTGCTTCAAGCTACTTTTCCTGCACACTGTTATGCTGAACCTGGAGATGTGGAGTGTGATTCTTGCACTGACTGTTGTTGACAAGAATAGACCTATTCAGTTCATACCCAAATCCTGTCTGGTGTGTCTGGCCTCTTACTGTGAGACTCACCTCCAGCCTCACTATCAATCTCCTGCCTTTAAGAAGCACAACCTGGTCGACGCCTCCACACAACTACAGGAGAAGATCTACTCTCATCATGACAAACTGCTGGAAGTTTACTGTGTATGATAGATAAACATAAAGGCCATGATACAGTCTCAGCTACAAGAGAAAGGACTGAGAAACAGAAGCAGGTGAGGGGAAATCAACAGAAATCCCTGCAGAGAATCCAGAAGATAAAGAAGGAGATGCAGAGGCTGAGACAGGCTGTGGACTCTCTGAAGGTGAGTGTTGGGACCATCTACATAGAGAGCAATAGTAATGGCATCTTTTTGTAGGCACTAACTCCGCCAGGTTCGTTGGACAAAGCCTATGGGAAAATTAATCTAGGGGTTTGTATAAGTTCTAAAAAATGATGTCTGTGGTAAACAGACTTAGGTTAAGTTTAGTTCTATGAGATCATCTTCATCAGCTAACTTCACTTTTTGAGAATTTAAGCCTTTATGTAGTCATAAAAAGCACAAAGCACGTAAAGGCTTCATAAAAGTTCATGTTAACTGACTAGTATTGTCTCATTTCAGGTATGACCTAGATGGGTCAAAGAAAAAAAGTTAATACAGGGGCAGGCAAACGACAGGTCAAAGGCAGGCAGATGTCAGTCATCCAGAGAAGGTGCAAAGGGTCCAGAACAGCAGGCTGTCTCAGGGTCAGGGCAGACAGGGGTCAATAATCCAGTGAGGTGGGGCAAGGTGCAGAACGGCAGGCTCAGGGCAGGCAGAAGAGTCAAAACCGGGAAGGACTAGAATCCAGGAGCAAGAAACAGACAGGAGTAGGGGAACAAACGCTGGTAGGTTTCACAAACAAAACAAATTGGCAACAGACAAACAGAGAACACAGGTATAAATACCCAGGGGATAATGGGGAAGATGGGCACACACCTGGAGTCGGACCAAAATGGGGGTGATGATGACATGTTATTTTAATGAAGGAAGTACAAAGAAACACAAAGACAGGTGAAACAGATCAGGGTGTGACAAAAACCTGTAACATCTCCTAAGTCTGTGCTAACCTCAAACCTTATTTTCAGCGTTTATTCTTTCCGCAGTAATTTTCCCCATAGGAAAGACCAGAGGTAACTCATTTCCGGGTTTTTAGAACAAGCTGGGGAGCTCTATTAGACTTAAGCAATAAGGCCTGAGGAGTTTCGGTATATTGGCCAATATATCACAAACCCCTGAGGTGCCTTATTGCTATTATAAATAGGTTACCATCATAAATATAACAATAAACAAATAGTTTTGTGTCATACCCGTGGTATATTGTCTGAATGAAATACACAGCAGGAATGCTGTTTCAGCCAATCAGCATCCAGGAACCAAACTACCTGGTTAATAGATATGTATTTTATTCGGGACAGAAACAAGGAAAATATAACATTAACACATTGAATCATTAATGCATTGTACCATCAAGCTTTACCAATGTGCCGATTTGCAGCATCAGTGCCACTCTCTAGATTTGCTTTTTTTTAAATTATAAAGAACAGTTATAACTAATCAACAAAAGAATGGTTCACAAGCGAATACATCCTTGCTGTTCTATAAAACCAGTTTTCACTTTCTGTGGGAATTCATGCATACTAGGCACACATTTATAGTATAAATATACAGTATATGTCTATATACACCGAGTGTAAATTAGGAACACCTGCTCTTTCCATGACATAGACTGACCAGGTGAATCCAGGTGAAAGCTATGATCCCTTATTGATGTCACTTGGTAAATCCACTTCAATCAGTGTAGATGAAGGGGAGGAGACAGGTTAAAGAAGGATTCTTAAGCCTGTAGAAAATGTAGACATTGATTGTGTATGTGTGCCATTCAGAGGGTGAATGGTCAAGACAAAAGATTTAAGTGCCTTTGAATGGAGTATGGTAGTAGGTGCCAGTTTGAGTTGATGGGTTTTTCACACTCAACAGTTTCCCGTGCATATCAAGAATGGTCCACCACCCACCACATCCAACCAACTTGACACAACTGTGGGAAGCATTGGAGTCAATATGGGCCAACATCCCTGTGGAACGCTTTAGACACCTTGTAGAGTCCATGCCCCAACAAATTGAGGCTGTTCTGAGGGCAAAAGGTGGTGCAACTCAATATTAGGAAGGTGTTCCTAACGTTTTGTACACTCAGTGTATACGTCTATAATATTTACATGTCCGGGGTGAGTGAGTGGGCTGGTTGAAATGTATCCATCTTCTCTTTCTGTGTATCTTAACGATCTGCACAGGCAGCAGTGGACGACCTGCACAGGCAGCAGTGGACGACCTGCACAGGCAGCAGTGGACGACCTGCACAGGCAGCAGTGGACGACCTGCACAGGCAGCAGTGGACGACCTGCACAGGCAGCAGTGGACGACCTGCACAGGCAGGCACCTGCACAGGCAGCAGTGGACGACCTGCACAGGCAGCAGTGGACGACCTGCACAGGCAGCAGTGGACGACCTGCACAGGCAGCAGTGGACGACCTGCACAGGCAGCAGTGGACGACAGTGAGAAGATCTTTACTGAGCTGATTCACTCCATTGAGAGAAGGCACTCTGAAGTGAAGGAGCTGATCAGAGCCCAGGAGAAGGATGAAGTGAGTCAGGCTGAAGGACTCCTGGAGCAACTGGAGCAGGAGGTGACTGAGCTCAGGAGGAGATGTGCTGAGATGGAGCAGTTCTCACACACTGAGGACAACATCCTGTTCCTTCAGAGGTTCAAAGACCATAGTACCCCCTGTGTCTAAAGAGTTTACATGCCACCATCTAGTGAAGGAATCTGTCTCAGAACTCAAGAGGCAGCTGAAGAGCTACTGTGAATAGGAAGCGGTGAAGATATCGGCAGAAGTCAATGCTGTCCACATACTGCAGTCCCACCCCAGAGAAGAGCAAGCTTCAAGCAGGCCTAAACCACAGCGTTTCACAAGACCACCATCAGCCAACAACTTAACTTCTGATAAGCTGGTGGTATGTGAACCTTTTGACATGAACAGTTTTCTGCATCTCTTACGGAGCATGAAATAAATTAAATGTATCCGTAAAGGGTTAAATGACCAGTTGGAGAATTATGTCACTTACAGTAAGGCTTCTTTCTTCACCCTTCACTTTTCCCCGTGTTTTGGAAACTCATATGAAATGTATGTTCTGCCCATTCTGTTTCTAAGCAGGCAATACTATAGCTTCCCTTTAGGCGCAATACTTCTCCCGAGAGGTCTTGACATTGTTACGCACGCCTCTGAAGAGCGAACGCAACACCCTGCTACAACTAAACTCTCCGTGAAGTGAAAAAGGTATGGACTGTAGGTGCAAGTAAGAATGACAACAGGCAGAATGTGGTACCGTTTACAAGGACTATATTCCTTTACACGGTAATATGGGGAAAAGGTATGGACGGAACCAAAGCAAAGATAGGCGAGGGGGGGCTTTAAGATTTACTATCTTACCTGCCTACCCACTACTTACCTAATTTAGCACCACCTGGTGCCCTAACCAAAATACAGGGGTGGTCTGCCCAGGTCTTACCTAGTGTGCCTAGACAGTGAATATACTACGGGTATATGTATGCCCGCGGGCCTCTTGCCTAAGCACTCCCAAGGTGCCTTCCCCTTCTCCCCTGGGAACAAATGAAACAGAATATTAAACAATTTTACAAACAAACTAAGAAACAAAGGACATCAAATAAGCTCTATCTGAGCAACAAACTCACAGAACATATCACTTCCCAGCAATGAACTCCCAGCAAGTCAACCTCTAGCAAAATCTCTCAGCAATCCCTACCTCCAAAATCTCTAGCAAATCTCTCTAGCAAATCTCTCTAACAAAATCTCTGCAATGACCTCCCAGAAAAAATCTCTCTCCTGAACAGAACACTGGCTTTTATATAGCTTCAGAAGGAATGGGTAATTGGAGACAGCTGTGTCTTGACGAGGGGGCGGGGTCAGCTCTCCAATTAACCATGGAGTCGACCAATCAGCTGCTTGAGGGATTTCAGGAAGCCATTTCCTGAAATAAACACATGCAAATACACAAGCTATAACACATAAACTGGGGAACATAACAACATTTATGCCACATATATTGATAAAAAGGTTCAGAGTATCTCTGATTCATTGGTAACAAGGCATTTAATAAGAAAAGACCCTGCAGAAGGTAAGCTGAGGCTGAAACGTTGGTGGTTTACCCAGTAAATTACTGGAAGTTCATACAAAGAGTGTACGACTCTCGTTATTTTGAATTAATTTAACAAGAACTGCTTTTCTTGGATTGCACAGCCCTCGGATATTGAGGTGCGTGACTTGGATAATAAGCCATTTCTACAGCACAGATACATGTGGCAAAATGAATTACATTGTGTTATTAATTTCCATAGGGTGTGATAAGCCAGTCTTTCGTAAACATTGTAATGGAATTAAAGAAGACTGTGAGTACGTCCCAAATAGGGGATAGGGAATAGGATGCCATTTGCGACAAAGCCGGTAATTCAATGCCATGTAGAGTCTAATTAGGTTAATGAGTTTTAATGTAATCTTGGAAAGCCAGAACCATAATCTTGCATAACTGCGTCACAAACAACTGTCAACAAAGAGAAGTTTTAATACAGCAGAATTTCTTCAGGAAAAGATAGACCCTTAGCTCTTCTTGTCTAATGTTTTAAAGTTTATATAATAGTCATTTAACCAAATTATATGGAATTATACAAAATAAATACTTAAGGAAAGCAGATTTTGTCCTCTGCTGGTGGTGAAGGTAAATGTACACTCAGTTGCTAAGAATGTCTTAATATTGGATTTAAGGTATACATTTTTTACTATTCATTTGGGATGGCAAGGCCTCCTGGTGTACATCTACCTACGCAATAAATGACGTGCAAATGGCCTTCACTCTTTAGATAAGGTTTGAGGTCTGAAAAACGTTGACACATGTAAATGATCCCTTTAAAAGGTTTTAACTAGGCCTTTTAATCACAAGTCACGATGAACATTTTCTAGAAAGTATTATCTTACACGTCGATCTGAGATTAAACAAACATGATGTATTAATATACCTGTTAGAGTTGGTTTCCCATCATGCACTGCCTTTCGATGTTCCAATGTACTCTCAGAGCAAACGTTAAACCATTCAAATGACACCTGCTGGGCTCTAATGAAAGTAACTTAGGCAAATGATCCATCAGGTACTGTATAGCCTCTGTGTCTAAAAAGTAATTTAATACCCTTCTGTACTATCATAGTGAGCAGATTGAGCTTTGAAATAACAAAGAATGCAAATCCAATTGGATTTGAAAGTGCATGGACTGTAGGCATTTTTAATACATTTCCCTTTCTTGTTTCTTCGATAGCATAGATAGGAAGAATTTTCATGTGATTGTGCCTGTGGGACAAACCTCTGTTCACAGTGTGACATAAATGCAATATAGAGCACCTTAGATTACAAATGTGTATGTGAGGTATGATGCCACAACAGGGTGGCTCAGCAAGGTCATCTTTCATATTTTATGGTTTGAGTCTTTTAGTGTGTTTCACAGATGTAATAATTTGTCAGCTATCCCAGTCCACCTAAGGGGAACAACAGTCAAGAGGACAAATAGGCTTCATATCTTAAACTGATGAGTTAATAGACTAAGACTACAGCACATAGCTTTAAGATTGGTAGGCAATGAAGGAATGATGATCTTAATGCTAAACATGATCTTTAGGTTTTTGGGAAACTCACCCCTGACCAGTACGAGCCAACATTCTTTTGATTGTGTTTCCTGGTCCGGATCATTATTGTTTTTTCATAAAAGCTAGTTGGTTTTTACACAGTCACTCCATTCAGAGTGATATTTTACCACTCTATGGCCGAGGTATTCAACCAGGGGTCCGCAAAAATCTGAATTAAAAAACTAAACATATTTCAATGTTTTTATGAATATCTCTAGTAACAACAGAATAAACGCATTTTGACTTGCATACCTACAGTAGAAAATAAGAGTATCTTATTTCTCAACTTTATTTCTCAACTCCTAATATTGACCAAATTACACTGGTTGGAGTCAATACACTCACTGCAGTATCTAACATAGGCTTTGAAAAAGCACCCGTGAAAGGGCTGCTGGTAAGCTTTGTTGACTTGAACATACATTTTTGCCAACACATTTGTTTAACCAGCTATAACTGCTCTTAGTTGAAATGTGTTTGCAGTTACCTTTCTAGCTAATAGACTAGGAGTTTACACTTCCTCTTCCAATTATAACACAGATAGAAGTCAGAGACAGATGTTACAACGGATGTATAAATCTGAAGCTTCCATTAGAACATCCACTCACCACCAAATATGGTGATGAGAGGAAGTCCCCTGGCGTGAAGTGGGAGATGGAGCTAGATTAAACTTGGCCAAATATTCTGCAAGTGTTTTCTGCTCCCAAAACTAGAATCTGTTGTGAACAGAGTGCACTATGTTTTGTAGACTTGACATAATGATGGCAGTCCCTGGGTTGCCAGTTTCCCTGGGAGGGGTCCCTGGGCAACAAAAGGTTGAAGAACCCTGCTCTTTTGCTGTCAGGGCCATTTTGATGTGCTGTGCTTCTAATCTCTCATGACAATCATTACTTTTACATAAATGTAACTCAAATCTAAATGGTAAATAAAAACACATGACTGAATAATGTTCATGTTTGTTTGCCTCGGTTGCGGTCAATTCCTTTTCAATTCAGTCAATTCAGGAAGTAAACTATCATTTAAATTCCAATTTTCCTTAATGTCTCTCTAGGAGTACGTTTAGAATTGGAATTTCAGTTTACTTCCAGAATTGACTGAATTGAAATGGAATTGACCACAATTCTGATGTATCCATATCAGTATGAGTGAACAGCAGTGACTACATCCCTCTCCTTTCTGGCTGAGGGGGCTACTGAGGAAGTGCTTGGGTGAGCTGAGGTCTCCTCCTTCACTCTGGCTGGCTGCTCTGCTGTCACCTGTTGCCAGACGCCTCAGCTGATGTACCGGTGGTGGGCTTCTTCCTCTGTCACTGCTGCTTCTGTGGTCTGGGATAACCAGATAACCAGTTTAGGCCTCTTGGGCTGGATCACTTTTCTGATTGGCAAGACTATCCATCAGCCACTTCCAGGCCTCCACATGCTGCACAGCACTCAACTGTCTGTTATACGGTATGTGAACGCTTCAGTCTAATGAATGTACCCCACTGCCACTTTTTAAATGTAACCTTTATTTAACTAGGCAATTCAGTTAAGAACAAATTCTTATTTACAATGACAGCCTACCCCGGGCCAAATCCGGACGACGCTGGGCCAATTGTGCGGGATGGGACTCACAATCACAGCCGGATGTGATGCAGCCCAGATTCAAACCAGAGACTGCAGTGGCACCTCTTGCACTGAGATGCAGTGCCTTAGACCGCTGCACCACTCAGGAGCCCTGCATTGTATTGTGTGTATTGTATTTAAGTACTCAAGTTCTTCACTTTATGTCAACTTTTTTTACATAACTTTGTTTCTTTCTAACCTGACATACTGTAAGTAAAGTAGATAGTTACAATCATATTCAATAGTCCTATATACTGTTCTTATTGATATATATAGAATAACATATCCTTTTTCTTCTGTGAGCTCATTGCACACGTTACACAGTTTCTCTATGGATAAATCAAATCAAGCCTGAACTGTGTGATGTAGTAGGGAGTTGTAGTTTCCAACAGGCCAATATTCAACATAGCATAACACATGGTAATTAACTTCAATTACCATAATCCATTGTGCATCTACTTGTCTGTGTTTCTTTTATGCCTGCTACGGAAGAGACAATAACGCAGCTTTTGCTTCACTAGGTGTCTCTACCTGAAAATACATTATCAAAGTGATTGATAGTTGGTATTCCGCAGTCATAAAAGTATACCTTATTTACTTTGAAGAAATACAACATTTTGTCAGACTGCATAGACAGCAGCTATATAAAGACTTGGAATGAAATAATAAAGTCATCAAATAAAACAAATGTAATATACACAGCAACTGAAATATTTTATTAAAGTGAATAAATTATGGTTAATAAGTGATTAGCAGTAATTTGCAGTCACTACCATCATGTTTTTTTTGTGTCAACCAGAAAACCATGATTATTTTTGTATAATCTATTCTAACCGAAACCGAACCCACCTCAAAAAGCACTAATTGCTTACCACTACTAATATCTTAAAAAGTAGGATATTTATAAACAAGCATTTACAAACCAAGTCATTTCTCTCAAATATAAAGAACATTACATTTTGGTTGATCCATCTTCAAAAGTGATTGGTTTCAATTCTACTGCTGCTGCTATTCATTGTATAGTCTGACTGAGTTGTTGTATTCTGTTTTTTGACCAATAGATGGCGCTCTTTGGTTATTAAATATACCTTAGACCAAGAGAGAAATCACCAGATGTTAGTGAACTTAGAAAGGACTGATATCATCCTGAGACCCAGCAATGAATTTATGTCCTCTCTAGCAGACATTCGTTGTTGTTCCGCATCTCTAAGGCCATACATGCCACTGTGTTAAGTACTGCTGTACCTTTGAGAGGACATTCTGGGCTTTTCAGTGATATCACATGTGTGACCTGGATAATTTTCTCCTCCTGGTTTTTTAAAATGGCTGCCAACACAATTAGCTTATTTTATGGTATGAAGAAAGGTGTGTGTTATTGAGTAATTATATTTTTTGTGAGTTTGTTATTCAAATTTCTTTTAGTAAGAAATTATCCCAGGAATAGTTTGGTGATCTTTTTTCCACATTAAATGAGAACTAAATAAAAGCTTGTTTATAAATGTCTTCTGTAGTGGACAGCAGAGCTAGCAACTATGTTTATGCCTACTGTACCCACAGTTTTCAGATTTACTATCAAACAATGACTTATTTCTACTACGGTGCTCATACAATACTAAATAAATAAATATATGTATTCAAAAAAAAGCCACCCCAAACATAAAAAAAACATTAAAACAAACGTGTATTTTGCTGAGTCTAATCAGGTTAGAAAGATGTCAAATGTTGAGGAAAACTACTTTTGACAAGAAAGGACGAAAAGTGACAAATGAGAGCTACTTATTTGGACAAAACAGTTTTGTCATGCTTTAGGTACATGTAAGTTTTTCCCTGCTTTTGAAAGGAGCTGGCTAGTAGATACCCATAGACTTTCAGCAATTGTGCTAAGCTAACGATATGCTACCTTCAGCTTCCTTCAAGCTGCAGGCAGAGACATAAAAATGCTATCCATTCGTTTGTCTGAGTCGGTAATTAAAATACAAAATCCCAAAATACTGAAGTTACCTTGTAAGAACATAAAAGAATATAACGGGATTCAGAATCTACATCACTGACACTGGAGAAATGAGTTGTGGGATTATGCTGTGACAGTGCATGTTTAAAGTTCCCTTACTGTATTTTAAATGAGTTGTAGGATTATGCTGTGACTGTGCATGTTTAAAGTTCCCTTACTGTATTTTAAATGAGTTGTAGGATTATGCTGTGACTGTGCATGTTTAAAGTTCCCTTACTGTATTTTAAATTAGTTGTAGGATTATGCTGTGACTGTGCATGTTTAAAGTTCCCTTACTGTATTTTAAATGAGTTGTAGGATTATGCTGTGACTGTGCATGCATGTTTAAAGTTCCCTTACTGTATTTTAAATTAGTTGTAGGATTATGCTGTGACTGTGCATGTTTAGAGTTCCCTTACTGTATTTTAAATGAGTTGTAGGATTATGCTGTGACTGTGCATGCATGTTTAAAGTTCCCTTACTGTATTTTAAATGAGTTGTAGGATTATGCTGTGACTGTGCATGTTTAAAGTTCCCTTACTGTATTTTAAATTAGTTGTAGGATTATGCTGTGACTGTGCATGCATGTTTAAAGTTCCCTTACTGTATTTTAAATTAGTTGTAGGATTATGCTGTGACTGTGCATACATGTTTAAAGTTCCCTTACTGTATTTTAAATTAGTTTTAGGATTATGCTGTGACTGTGCATGCATGTTTAAAGTTCCCTTACTGTATTTTAAATTAGTTTTAGGATTGTGCTGTGACTGTGCATGCATGTTTAAAGTTCCCTTACTGTATTTTAAATTAGTTGTAGGATTATGCTGTGACTGTGCATGTTTAAAGTTCCCTTACTGTATTTTAAATGAGTTGTAGGATTATGCTGTGACTGTGCATGTTTAAAGTTCCCTTACTGTATTTTAAATTAGTTGTAGGATTATGCTGTGACTGTGCATGTTTAAAGTTCCCTTACTGTATTTTAAATGAGTTGTAGGATTATGCTGTGACTGTGCATGTTTAAAGTTCCCTTACTGTATTTTAAATGAGTTGTAGGATTATGCTGTGACTGTGCATGTTTAAAGTTCCCTTACTGTATTTTAAATGAGTTGTAGGATTATGCTGTGACTGTGCATGTTTAAAGTTCCCTTACTGTATTTTAAATGAGTTGTAGGATTATGCTGTGACTGTGTATGCATGTTTAAAGTTCCCTTACTGTATTTTAAATTTGTTTCTGTATATACCAATTATAATAGGCTCGGCAGAAGTATTGGTCTACCTTTTATCATGTTTTAATTTATGTTAAATTTTAAATTAATGGCGATTGGCAAAGACCAATTTGTTGCTTTTTTCACTCGCCAAAAGCAAATTAAGACATTTTGGTTTTAATCATGTAATTCACTTTAATCAATGGCCACTTTGTTCTTGTCTTTCTCTCTCTGGGCGCCGTCCGTCCAACTATATTTCCCACCAGACAGAAAGTGTCTGCAGTCTGAAACGTGGACTGTGGCCCAAATGGCATCCTATTCCCTAGTGCACTAGTTTTACCCGAGATAAAAGTAGTGCATTATGTACATAATAGGGTGCCATTTGGAACGTGCAGCCATGGTCTTCCATCAAAGCCAAGTAGAGGAGATTAAACCAGGTCACTAACGACCTCTGGGGCCAGGGGTTATTCCCCAAACCCAGAAATGATTCTAATGTGATTGTAAGACATTGTGAAAGTAAGACATTACCTCAATACCTGGGTCTACGTGAATAATGCAAGTCATTATAGGAACTCTAATAAACACCTCTCTCTCGATATAAATGATTTACTGTCTCTAATTACTTTGGAGGCTTGTTGGACGAGGACTTTATATTGAGGGCTTAGGTTTTTCCTAGTGAGTCAGTGGAGAATGATCGATAAAGTGAGTGAACAGAGTAGATATGAGGTGGCTGCGGGCGATTGATTGTTGCGGTTTTACCCCTGTGGTCAGTCCAATGGTATTTCAATACTCTAAATGGCTCCATGTCTAATTTCCTTCAACTGCATTGCTAAGAAGGGACTGGACTGGAATAAACAGGAAAGAACAGGAGATCTTTCTCCTGAGGAGAGGAGAGATTATCCTTTTTCTATTTAGAAGGTCTACATTTATAGGATCTCAATTGCATACTT
Source organism: Oncorhynchus tshawytscha (assembly GCF_018296145.1). Lineage (NCBI taxonomy): Eukaryota > Metazoa > Chordata > Actinopteri > Salmoniformes > Salmonidae > Oncorhynchus > Oncorhynchus tshawytscha. The sequence continues at coordinate 544,246 of NW_024609811.1, forward strand.
CTTGAGTCCTGTTTCCTCTTCAAAACCCTCTGACCTTCTCCTCCAATGGGTTTTGAGAAGGAGACGAGGAGAGAGCGAGGACACGAGGAGCATGCAATTGAGAATTTCAGAGCGTGTAGCGAGCAAGTCTTCCAGGTTGGCAGAAAGTCACATGACCTGTCTGTTCTCAGATCAGATTGATATCATGACCTTTGCTCTCTCTATAAGTATCCAATGGGTGCTTATATTTGTCCTATTTCACACATGTGCAAGGGTGTATTAATATGTATGAGTAAATTGGAAATGTGTTTTTTGCAGATCCCAACTCTCCCTTGCCAGAGTCAATGAACTAATGGCAATCTTACTTAAAATGGGTAAAGATGGCACAAGCATCTTAGTCAGAAATAACCCATTCAAATGGCCAGTCAGAGCCTTTTGTGGTGTGGGGGCTGTGCTTTGGCAAAGTGGGTGGGGTTATATCATGCCTGTTTGGCCCTGTGTGGGGGTATCATCGGATGGGGCCACAGTGTCTCCTGACCCCTCCTGTCTCAGCCTCCAGTATTTATGCTGCAGTAGTTTATGTGTCGGGGGGCTAGGGTCAGTCTGTTATATCTGGAGTATTTCTCCTGTCTTATCCGGTGTCCTGTGTGAATTTATGTATGCTCTTTCTAATTCTCTCTTTCTTTCTTTCTCTCTCTTGGAGGACCTGAGCTCTAGGACCATGCCTCAGGACTACCTGGCATGATGACTACTTGCTGTCCCCAGTCCACCTGGCCGTACTGCTGCTCCAGTTTCAACTGTTCTGCCTGCGGCTATGGAACCCTGACCTGTTCACCGGACGTGCTACCTGTCTCAGACCTGCTGTTTTCAACTCTCTAGAGACAGCAGGAGTGGTAGAGATACTATCAATGATCGGCTATGAAAAGCCAACTGACATTTACTCCTGAGGTGCTGACCTGTTGCACCCTCGACAACTACTGTGATTATTATTATTTGACCATGCTGGTCATTTATGAATATTTGAACATCTTGGCCATGTTCTGTTATAATCTCCACCCGGCACAACCAGAAGAGGACTGGCCACCCCTCATAGCCTGGTTTCTCTCTAGGTTTCTTCCTAGGTTTTGACCTTTCTAGGGAGTTTTTCCTAGCCACCATGCTTCTACATCTACATTGCTTGCTGTTTGGGGTTTTAGGCTGGGTTTCTGTACAGCACTTTGAGATATCAGCTGATGTAAGAAAGGCTATATAAATCAATTTGATTTGACTTTAATCGTGGAACAAAAGTAAGCAATTACTGTATGTTAGTGTGAATTGGTCACATTATCATAGCAGCAACATTGTGGTAATTGAATTAAGGTACCGGTAGCAACGGAAAACGAAAACAAGTGTTTCTAATTGGACAATATTAGGTTGTCCCTCCCCTTTTCAGTCTGTTTTCTTTGATTTGGTGCCTAATGAACACGACCCAGTTCAACTGCCTGTCACAGTCTACCTCCAGGGAAAATAAGTCCAAAGGCAATATCTGAGTAGGTGGTGCTTCCTTGAAGTTAATCAGAATTACAATGACTCAGAATGACATTTCCATAAATGCTTGTTATTTTAAGGGATGGGAGGTAAGGCAATTAGTGGGGAATAAAGTTTATATCCATGGAAATACTCAACGCAAACACCTTCAGTGTGATTAGCAATTGAGCTCACAGGGGAAGTTTCATTACTTAAATGTCAAATGAAACTTAGGCATTAGTCAGTTCCTGTGTCTTGGGGTTGGCTAATGTTTGTCCTGGTCTACTTCCGGCTCACTTGGTTTATAACTGACTCAAACAGGGGTTTGAAGGATTGCTATTATAAAAGTGGCAGGACATTCCATTTGGAATTGCCTAGAATGTTTATTCTGACAGTTTTACATGGGAGAATACAACCCTGGTTTGTGGGAAACCCTTTCTGCAAGCTGAAGATGTTTTCTGATTAAAGAGGTACAGAAGTGATACTGGTAAGAGCAGTGTGCAGGTTTTTCTTTTTCTTTAAATGATTCCCCCACACTTGCAACAAGCTAACTCAGATGAGGGAGTGCTTTTTTTAATCATTTTGACAGAACTGATTCATCTTGAGAGGTGTTTCTAAAACCAAATAAATGAATTAATCAGTAAGGCACAAGAGGCAGTGCTATATCATGGATATAGTCGTAGGTAAACAGGGTTATTCGGCCTGACACAAATCGGAGGGCCAGTCAATTAATTTACCTGTGACTCACAGAATGTTGGTGGCACCTTAATTGTGGAGAACAGGCTTGTGGCAATGACTGGAGCGGAATGAGTGGAATGGTAATAAATACATCCAACACATGGTTTCCATGGTTTCCAGGTGTTTGATGCCATTCCATTTGCTCCGGGCCACCACAAGCTGCCAGAACAGCTTCAATGCACCTTGGCATAGATTCTACAAGCGTCTGGAACTCTATTGGAAGGATACGACACTATTCTTCCACAAGAAATTCCTTCATTTTGTTGTTTTGTTGATGGTGGTACAAAATGCTATCTCAGGCACTCTTCCTGAATGTCCCATACGTGTTCAGTTGGGTTAAGATCTGGTGACTGAGACACACACACACACACACCCTTTAAAGACCCTATACTCCTTTGAGACCCTTCTTTCAAAGTCACTGAGATCTCTTCTAGCCATGGTAGCTAAATAATGACCAACTGGGAATTTTTAAATATGACTCTAAGCATTATGGGATGTTAATTGCTTAAAGGAAAGTTCCACCCAAAAATGATATTTTGGTAATTGTTTCATTAGTCCATTGTTGACATAGTCCCAAAATGTTTTGCTTGTCAGCATTCAAGTTTCCAAGATAGTTTTTGTGTGGAGTTTTCCTTTAATTAACTCAGGAACCATACCTGTGTTGAAGCACCTTCTTTCAATATACGTTCTATTCCTCATTTATTCAAGTGTTTACGTTATTTTGTCAGTTACCTATATTTTCATCAATAACATTCTTTTCATAGTAAATCCATACTATTTTTCTGTGTGTGTGTCTGTCGGTCTCTGTGTGTGTGTGTGTGTGTGTGTCTGTCTGTCTCTCTGTGTGTGTCAGTCTGTGACTGTTTGTCTTCTTAACCACAACACATTGTGTTTATCATGTTATGATATTTTCTTCCATGTCAGCTCTCCTGTCACATGTGTTTAATGTGCTGTGGAGAGCCCTAAACCTTTGAATGTGAAAGGTTATGTGAATGAAAAAAGGTTGCGGTGTGTGGGTGTGCACGTGTGTGTGCATGTGTGTTTTGTGTGTCTGTGTGTTCGTCAATGTGTGTGTGTGTGTGTGTGTGTGTGTGTGTGTGTGTGTGTGTGTGTGTACAGCATGTGTGTGCATTTGTGTGCATGTACAGCATGTGTGTGCATTTGTGTGCATGTACAGCATGTGTGTGCATTTGTGTATGTGTGTGTGCATGCACGTACTTCTGCGCAGGCTGCAGCCGAGGAAAGGAGAGGAAGATTTTCATCAACATTACAAAAGTTTAATGTCACACTCAACGCCAAGCACAGGAGGCTCTGAGGGGAGGACAGCTCATTATAATGGATGGAACGGAACAAATGGGACTAAACGTTTTGTCAACAATGAACTAATGAAATAAATATCAAAAGATTTTGGGTGGAACTTTCCTTTAAGCAATGAACATCCCATAATGCTTAGGTGTGTGTGTGTGTGTGTGTGTGTGTGTGTGTGTGTGTGTGTGTGTGTGTGTGTGTGTGTGTGTGTGTGTGTGTGTGTGTGTGTGTGTGTGTGTGTGTGTGTGTTTACTACTGTCCATAGCCACTGGAACTAGGGGTGCTGAGGGTGCTGGAAACCATGTGTTTGACGTATTTGATACCATTCCACTTATTCCGCTCTAGCCATTACCACGAGCCCGTCCTCCCCAATTAAGGTGCCACCAACCTCCTGTGACGCCAAGGTTTCCATATAGTGCAAATACAGAAATAAGCATGTTCGTTTTAGGAACAATAATAAAAATACCAAGATGTGGAGGCTGACAGAAAGGTTCCGAACTTGGAACCCTCAATTAGCTCAAGATGACGCACAAGGCCAGTGCTGAGGGACTGCAGGGCCGACGAGGGGAGGTAGTCTGAGTGTACACATGTGCACTGATCCAATGAACCCCACTGCTCCAGTTGCCTCAGGGCTGATGAGAGGACAAGGAATGGGTGGATTGAGGTATCTCTCCCGTTTTCTCTCTCGCTGTCCCTCTTTCTGTTTTTCTTTCTCTCTCTCTCTCTGTCATGAGTTGCTGCTTGTTTCGTCTTTGTCATTATTAGAAAGAGGCCAGGGAACAACTGCTTAACCCGATTAAACAAGTCTATCTATTCCAACAAGGCAGGCTCTTATGATATGCCATTCCATTCTTGACGAGTATTATTCTGAATAATAAAGCCTTGTCAAACACATAGCTATAAACACACTTTACCTACCCACGCATTTAGCATCTCAACAGATGGTGTTTGGCTTTATTAGGCAGGCTTTAAAGATCTCAATGTTATCATTTAATGTCGGTAGCTGTCAAAGCTAAGCATTAATCATAGCCTCCACCCACTCGACTGTGAAAGAGGCCATCTTTTTCTTTCTTTCTGAATTATGCATCAGGACTGAAGACGTAGATAATGTCAAATATACAGAGGGTTTTAACGAGAGAGGGGAGAGAGAGAGAGGAGAGAGAGAACACAGAAAGAGATGACCAGATTTTGAGAGGACAGAGAGATGAGAGAGACATTTAAAGCACAAGAAGAAAAAACATCTCCCAAAAGTGAGGAGATTGGTTTTGACAGGAAGACCTTACCAGCAGCCTGAGAACATGAAATGGGTCAGGATTCAAGGCAAAGTTATTTGAGAGAAAAGATAAAAGGGGCAGTTGGAGAAAAACAAGAGAGTAATAAACATAGTCGGGGCATGTTACGCAATCTAAAGTTTACCTCCCTCGCTTTCAAGGTCAGTTGTTGCAGAGCGCTGAGGATGTCATTGGATTAGTTCTGATGACGTCTTCTTCATGTTTTCTTTATTTTCTTTTTTGAAAAGACGTTTGATGCTTTGTATTCAATCATTTGTTTACGTTGAAGTTATTAATATCTTAAAGCCACAATCTATGATATGTTTTCCAGAAAAACAGGAGCCCCCACCCCAAAACGGGAGCCCCCATATTCTTCAGGAGTCAATGGGTATATCTTTATCATGAATTGAAATGACCATTCAACATCAGTAATTAATATAGATTGAACCTTTAATAACAGAACAATGTTAAAAATGTTGTCTCTCGTCAGTAAGGTACAAGGCACAACAAACGAATCAGTCAGCAATAGTGGATGTAATTTTCTTCCCAAATGGCACCATATTACCTTTGTAGTGCATTACTTTTCCCCAGGACTCATATGGCTCTGGCCAAAAGTAGTGAACTATGTAGGGTGCCATTTGAGACACCACTCTTGTCATCATTTGCTGTTCATTAGCTAGGTTCCAGCTGTTCATTAGCTAGGTTCCAGCTGTTCATTAGCTAGGTTCCAGCTGTTCATTAGCTATGTTCCAGCTGTTCATTAGCTAGGTTCCAGCTGTTCATTAGCTATGTTCCAGCTGTTCATTAGCTAGGTTCCAGCTGTTCATTAGCTATGTTCCAGCTGTTCATTAGCTATGTTCCAGCTGTTCATTAACTAGGTTCCAGCTGTTCATTAGCTAGGTTCCAGCTGTTCATTAGCTAGGTTCCAGTTGTTCATTAGCTATGTTCCAACT